>NW_018165150.1:47784-49753 GCF_001263595.1 Phalaenopsis equestris | reverse complement strand
TATATATATATATATATATATATAGTGTGTGTGTGTGAGGGAGTGATAAAGGAATTGATACTTAAGGCGGACACATCATCATGTCCCCTGAATACCGATCTTCCATATGTACTAATTCGACCCGGCTGAGATTCAAACCCGAGGCAGATGGGACTTACACCGAAGTTGTTAGTAGACTAGAAACTTCATCTAATCAAGTATAAATTTTGACTTAATTTTTATACCTCAAAGTAAGAGCATTTGTGCCAAGAACTTTGAGTTTATTCTAAGAAATTATGTACTCATTTTTCAATAAATTTATAGTTAGAATAAGTGTTTTGATAAGATGAACTCCCAATAATATCAAGAATGCTTGGACTGAAGTTCAAATGGGATTCATGGAGCATTCATAATATTATTAAATTCGATAGATTATTCAAATGGTCAAATGTCTCAAGTTTTAAGTGTAAGCTCTTTGTCATAATAAATCTAGTGAGTACAAGATTGCTTAAAGTTCACCGAAGCACCAAGATGTAAAAGATAAAACATGGTTAAAAGGGATTTAGTGACCTTTTCTTCCGAACTTTTCATGTAAAAAATTTATTCTTTTATGAAAATTTTTGCAATACTAACATGATAAGATCTCTCTATAAATAGAAAAAATTGCATAATCTGACAATTATTTATACTAACATGATAAGTTCTCTCTAAATTGTCTTTTATTTATTTATTTATTTATTATATTTATATGACATTTCCACGACAATTTGTAATCTTACTTGAGATAGGTTAATTTGCTTCTCCTCTCCCATGTATTTTCTCATCTCATGTAAATTTGTGTATTATTATCTTCTTTTACTATTCATCACATTAATTTGGTTAACACTGGTTAGGCCAATAGCATAACCCTCATAACAATGGAGCCTTCAACTCTAACACACATAAAAAGTAATCATTTAACCATAGATTTTAAGTCTCTCCCTTTCTCTTTCCCAAATAGGGTGACACTTTAGCAAATACTTTCTCTGTGGGAGACTCTCCCACCAGCTTATCAGCTCCAGCATGCCCATTCAGTGCTACTTTATTGCAATTTTTGATATTATAACTACAGACGCATTCAGTAAACTTTGCCAAAGTATTGGTTTTTAAACATACAGATAATTATAAAAAAACAAACGGAAGATTTACATATATACCGCTCAATTCTTATGTAATTACATATCTAACTCCTAAACTTTAAGGGTCTGTTTGGGGCTAGCTGTAATTTATTGAATAATCTGTTGATAAGCCGATTAAAAATAATCTGCTCATTAGTTAGGTGCGGTGGCTACTAGAAATTTTTATTTTTTTGAAAAAGTCAGGCCGTTGCCAGAAAGCTGGCACCGTTTCTAAAGAAGTGTGGTGTGAAAACGCCGCTTTCAGCATTTTCAAAACGCATAAGCTGCCAAAATGCAATTTCCCCAAACAATTCATGTGCGTTTTCAAAATGCACCATACCAAATAAGTTGCCCCAAACTCACCCTAAGTGTGAAGGATTTGGGTGGTATAAATATAAAAAGGTAAAATTTTGGTGTTAGATAAATAAATATATGGATATGTATGTAAATATACATTTAAATTTAAAAGAGAAGGTATTTAATATGAATCTTCCCATCATTTTGCACCCAACACATGGTGCCGATTAACAAATGCGATGGCACGCCCACCAAATGGCAAAAATTAAAATTTTTGACGCATTAATACACAACAAATTTGGAAAGCCGCGCCAAACGTTAATAATTAAGAAAATTTCCCATATATATATTATATATATATATATATATATATATAATTAATATTTTTGTTATATTAAAAAAAAATTACGACTTACGATAGGGGACTTACAGAGTAGCGAAGAAAACGAGAACTCGCCGGGGATCGAGCCACGGTGCCGGACGCCTAAAGGCGAGGCGCCGGAAACGGCCGGCACTGACGGCCAAACTCGCTGTTA
>NW_018165150.1:46742-47774 GCF_001263595.1 Phalaenopsis equestris | reverse complement strand
GCGGTTATGGTCGTTCCAAGACGCAGCGTTCCATCGTCTCTCTCGTCCGCCACGTGTACTACTAATTTCTCTGCCCCTCCGCATGGAAACAAGGCAGCCGTTAGCCAATACTTAGAAGAGATATTATGCTAATTAATCGTTAATTTATTAAACTAACACTTGAACAATGGAGGATCATCAATCTTTTTTTTTTATAAATCAAAACCGTATTTTTAGCTATTCTGATAGGCATGATGACACCATATATTAGATTGTACGAAAATAAAATAAATATTAATCTTCCAAAAAAAAAATTTAATATTAATAAACATCATTTTAAGAAGGATTTATGGTGGGGCACTACGTGTCAAGCGGGCCCCGTCGTAATACAATGGTATTGGCGAGTGTTAAGAACGGTGGGATCTGCTTGACAAGTGACGCTCTAACATTGAACTCCGAATTCATCCCAAGTCCTGATATAATATTTGTATGAGCTAAAATTTTGAATTTAAATTTTAATTCATGCAACAGCCCTACTGATATTAGAATAGTCAATTTAACAAATTTAGCTCAAAAATTGATTCGAATTTTGGCTGAGATCGAAATAAATGAGCCAAAGTTATAATTTTGAACAATCCTATAGATATATTTTATATTTTTATACTGAATTTGACTTACATAATAAAACATCAATACTATTAATTCATCAAATAACATTTTCATACATGATACTAATATAATTTAGCTACTATATATGTAATATAAAAAATAAATATTAAAATACAAACACATATATTTATTTAGGATAAAATAGAACCAAGATACTTGAAAACAGTCATAAACTACATGGATTTGAGGTGGATAACTATTAATCAATAAAATGTATCGCACAAAATGACAAATTGCACAGTACTTATCCATAGTTCGTAAAGGTCTTTTTGGGACTCAAATGAGAAAATAAATATTTTAACTTTAATGTTTTATATCCTAAGAATATGATAAACCCTTTCCCCGCCCAGCTCCGGCGTAGTAAGCCCTTACCGGCGGCAACTG
>NW_018165150.1:39780-46302 GCF_001263595.1 Phalaenopsis equestris | reverse complement strand
AAAGGAAGGTTGTGTGGACTGCAGCTCGTCCGAAAATGACTCACGGAGAAATATTTGTGCATAAATATTTGTGCATCTAATATTAAGAAGAGTTGTGTACATATTAAGTTATTATAAGGGTATGATTATGTTACACTTAGATTGTACTCCTTGTAATTCTTCATGTAATTATTCATGTAACCTAAATGTAACTTACTAATATTACGAGGAATTGCGTACATATTAGGTTATTAGTAGGGTATGATTATGTTACACTTAAGTTATACTTTTTGTAATTTTTCATGTAATTATTCATGTAACCTAAATGTAACTTACCTGCACCATTCGAATAACCTAATATGTACGCAACTCTGTGTACGTCTTACATACGCAAATATTTCTCCAGCAGGAGAGGATGTTTTTTTTTTGCTTTTATTAAGTATATTTATTATTATAGGTTTCATATTATATTTTATATAATTATAATTTGAGGAGATAACTACATTAATAAATATTAAAATTCGAATAACTTAATATGTACGCAACTCTGTATACGTTTTACGTACGCAAATATTTTTCCAGCAGGAGAGGATGTTTTTTTTTTGTTTTTATTAAGTATATTTATTATTGTTATGGTATGGCTCATATACCATATCGGGACAGACGCACAATTCTTGCGTTCCTCTAGGGTATTATGAGGGAATATCCTTTTTCTCACTCTATTGGGAAGAAAACACTAACTTTCTATTTCAATTTTGGTGATATAGCTCTCCTTTTATTTTGAAGAGTATTATTTCCGTTTTTTATCCAAGAATATTTCTTTCATCTTCCCTATATTTTTCCTCCCTCCTGATCGATTTAGGTACACTGACCATCCCTTAATTGTAAATGATTAATATGGTCACATTCCACACTTCTTCTAAGTTTGATTCTTTTTACGTGTCATGTGAAGGAAAAAATATTAAGTCAGGACTCTGCATGCATCCGGAGTCCTATAGAGAGGTGACACGTGTAAAGTGAACAAATCACAGTATATTATGATGGGTTCACTTTAAATGTGGCGCCTTCTTATTGGACTCCGGATGATCCGGAGTCTTGACTTAATATTTTCTCCATGTGAAGATGATGAAACTATATTCTCAAATTCTGAGATTAAAAGGGAATATAAGCAGTGAGCTCTTGTGTTGGTGGGTTAAGCTTGATGTAAAAGATCTTACAATGGCAATATTTTTCAAGAGATTAGAAAAATCTAAAAACTTAAAGGCTCTATTGAGCTTATTTCTCTTTTGGAAGGATTTTTTCTTTTCATGTTTAACTGTGTGAAGAATTTTGATATTGTCCTTTTGAATGGTCCTTGGTTTAGGTGGTAAACAATTTTTTTTCAGAAACAAAAGGGCTCTTAATTTTAGGCCTCATATAGAAAATTTTATAGAAGTACATTAGGTTGATAGTCGAAGAATGAAATTTCAATAATTGCTATTAAATACGCATCCCTTTAGCTGTTGATCTCTTAACTGCAAAAGAATCTCGACTGACTCTTATGTTGGTTCATATTCAAGTTAATGTCAATTCTCACCTTTTTAAATCCAAAACTTTTGTTGTTAAAGATCAAGAAATTGCATTCTTGTTGCTGACGAATGGAAACTGATTCATTGTAAAGATTGCTCTACTTTTGCCCATAATCGTTCTAATTGCCCTAAATCCTCCTCTTAACTTGTTAATGATGTTATTGTGACTTTTTAGGCATAAATTTTTATAGGAGTAACAATTATTTTAGGAGTAAAAGGAATATGATCAAATATGTGAATGCAAATATGTTATTTTTAGATCTTAGATATTCTCAAACTCTTGTAAATAGTTCTTTTATTCCTAAATTTTCTTTAGCTCCTGATATCAATATTCCAATCTCTAACACTTTTAAGAGTAATGAATATTTGGTTGATACGAATGTTTTACTTGATTCCCTATACTACTTATCCTACATTAATAACCCATGCTCAAGGACTTGAGTTTTCTCTAAGGTATTTAAGTCCTTGTGAGCAATTGGGGATATTTGGTTTTTACCACATATAGATCATCAGACTAGTGCAAGTCTGAGGTGTGGGTGGCGAGGGCAATGACTAGTGCAAGTCATATGTTTGCTCAAACAATGGATATGAAGTGGGATTATTAAAATAGTATCGTCTACTTCAAGGACTTTCAATGAGAGGAGAGGATAAGACCCGATGATATTATTCACAGACTCTTGGTGAGATTGTTGCCCCTGATACTTTTAGGTTGACAGTAGTCCCAACTTGATTAGAGTGATTCGCTTGTGGATTATACTACTTTACATAATATTTACAAAAATAAAAATGGTAAGACTTCTTTTGCTTCTTAAAGTTAACTCTGCATGGAAATTTAAAACAACAACTTTGCATGAAAAATTAAAAAATTTTGATAAAAACTTACAAAGGTTCACGGCTAGCCCCTTAGATCAAAGCTAATGACTACCCTCTGTATATTGTCGAGTTGGTAGCTATCACCCAATGTTGGGAGGCACACAGTCCAGCTCTGAGCCCCCACCTTCACCAATGTCTTACATTTAGTCCTGGTCATCCATATGTGAATATGGGTTTTGTTTTTCTTGTTCGTATTTTTGCACAACATGTTTTGCTACTGGTGTGTACTAGATTTTTCCTACTTTCTTTTTCCATAATTTATTTAAATTTCTTGCAAATATACTATGTTTTACGATCATAACCATGCAACGATAGCGAAGGCTCAAGTACACATTTACATTTCATGCACTACAATTTTCCTATTTACCTTACAATATTTCTTTTGTTTGCATTTATTTACTCTACATGTAGAACTAAAACCAAAAACCAAAACTAAAATTAAAAAAAAAAAAAAAAAAAAAGGCACTTTCAAAATATAAATACACTTTTAAACCTAGTGAACACCCTTAAATCACTCATTTTGGGTTTACGAGAATTTATTGATTGAGGTAACCTACGGTTGCTAACGAGAATTCTTTGGTCTAAACAAGCTTGAAAACTCTTTTAGATTAAGTAAATTCAAAAGAAAATAATGATGCCAAAATGAGGGAACTGTGGGATCCTAATCGGTATCGCTCTAATTAAATTAAAACTCCCCTAAATAAGATATTTGAACAACAATAACAAAACCAAACTTTGACGCCAAAACTGTGAAACATAAAACCTCAAACCATAACCTTTTAAACCTCTTAAACGTTGAAACTACCACTTCAACAAAGAGCTTGGAGCTAACACTGTGGGCAACACGATGAGGACATACAAAAGAGCATCTTCACTTTAGTGAACGGGTCTATATCAACGAACTTTTTCCTTAGAATTAAATAATAACAAGTTATAGAACTTCGAGGTAGTTTGTCTAGCACAACGTAAATCCTCACTTCATAATTAAGCTTTTGCGCAATCATGTTGTGCAATATAAATCCTAACTTGTTTTAGCTTTCGAGGTCATCGTTTGACATGACATAAACCCTCTCATCTTTCTAGGCTATTTGCATGATCAGGATCATGTGAATGTAAGCCCTACACAATAAAACTGACAAGATGAAACATTTAATAATATCTCTTCAAAGTTGAAGCTAAGCCGTATGATAGTTTGGGAAGTCATCGAGGTTCTCCTCAGGATATATGACTTCCCATGCCTTTCCTCCTTTGAATTCCGAAAATAACTGTTCTCATTTTGAACTATTCCCATTTTGGCTTTTCCATGTACGACCTTGAAACCAACTTTAAAAATCTTGAAGACAAATAACTCTGATCTAAATCGAGATTTTTCTTAGGGAATTTCAGTTATCTAAAATGTAATTAAATATAGGGACTCGCCCTTACAGAAAATTTTAGAATCCATCTTAATAATCTTTCATATTAGATAGGAGAACTTGTCGATCAACACAAATGTTCCATAGACCAAAACGGATGTCATAAGTTATTTAGTTTATTTTAATTGAGTCTCACTATCGAGTGATGCGTCTATTCCTCGAGATAGGTACATCGCTTGTGGTGTGGTGTTCGATTAAATAAACTATTAAATACAAGGGATTGGTTAGGTCTCGTATTTCTTAAAATTAAAATACAGTTTTTCAAAATATATATATATATATATATATATATATATATATATATTTCAAAGCAACCAACAAACTCCAGTTTGACGACTGCCAGGTTCATGCATGATTACAGATATATATTTCAAAGCAACCAACAAACTCCAGTTTGACGACTGACAGGTTCATGCATGATTCAAGATGGAAACATGCATTAATACATGAATACATGAAAGTCACTGTTGTTTTGTTTACTACCGAGGATGAATACATGAAAGTCACAGAGGCAATAAAGGAAACAATATAGATGTAAGGCCTATTAGATGTCTTTGGAGTTGATCAGGAGTTTCTAACAGTGTTTTATTACAATCCTAGTACAATATTCTTCGCCATAATCCAATTTATCATGCCCGTACCAAGCAGATTAATGTAAGGTACCACCTTATTTGGAAATTAATTGAAAAAGACAATGTTCTATTGAAGAAGATATATATGAAGGAGAATCCAGCGAACATGCTCACGATGACACTATCAGTCTATATGTTCATCTTCTACAAGATTTTGGTGAACATTAAAGCTTAGAACTGATTACCCATTTGGCCATTTTGAAGAACTACACGAGGCTTGATCTCTTCGGAATGGGGGTGCGTAGGCAACCACTTGGTGTAGCTGCTTTAGATTTTGGAGCTTTTTTGGCATCTTTCACTTGTCTTAAAGAGAAGATATGAAGATTGTTATATTTATGACTTGTATTATAATCGGATGTAATTTTGTCTTTTTATTTTATTTACTTCTATGCCTTGTCCTCCCCAGTAAAAAGGACTTAGGGCTTATGTGTGAGTTTTGATGAAAAGTGTGAGTTGTAAACCCAAGTAGTTTTTCTTTCTCTCATTAATGATGCTAGTGAAATCTCCCTCCCCGTAGACGTAGATGAACCAACTTAATGCCGAACCACGTAAATTTTTCGTGTTTGATTGTTATTGTGTGAATTTCTATGCTTTCGTATTATTTTCGCATAATATAACATTGATTTGTGAGTTGTTGATAACAATACTAGTTTCATTGAGGTTAGCAACAAGAAGATGTAAGATAGAATCATCTAGATATCGCCAAGACTTCAAATGATACCTAAACCCGTCTGTCACATTTTAACAAAGTGTCAATAAAAGCTTGTGTTGAATCTTAAAAAGTAGACCCTCTCCCACATAGTATTTGGTATTTCTTAACACCTCCAACATCATTAGAGGAAAAAACATCTATAACCAACATAATTTTCGATGGAAAAATAAGCCGTAATCTTCAGTATAGATTCCATCGATTAATCTTTTGCTTATCACATATTTTTTTTGACATAAATTTCCGCTGAAAATACAACATTTTCATGCAATGCATGCAATATTATACAAATAATATTTATAGAGCTCTCCATACATTTGACATATTGAATGGACCAAAATTTACTCTTATAGAAACGATCATGATCTTGGTAGGAAACCAGCATGGATAGTTCCCACCAACCTTTATGCTTAACGTTGCTTTAAAGCTACAAAAAGAACAATTGATTGCCTAAAATAATAAAAAAAAAGGAGCCATTTACATGCATACAACCCAATTTCTACGTATTTACATATCTAACCTCTAAACTTTTATATTTACGCCGCCTAAATCTTTTATATCACATAAAAAAATACCATCATTTTAACTTTTAAAAGGTGAAATATATCTTTTCATACATAGATAAGACCAGGCGTATTTTCTCACTCAATTTCTCCTTTAAAAAAAATAATTAATTAGGTGAAACAATTCACCTCTTTCGTCATTTTATTTATTTATTTATTTATTTATTTTCCTACTCATTTATTTGCTGCAATTCCTTCAAACCAAACATGTCCAACACGGTAGCTAAAAGTCTCAACCATATTTATATGAAGTTGTAAGTTATTTTAATCAAAATACTTTAGAAAAATATACATAAATACGACACATTTTTGACCAACATTTCTTCAATTAATGCACTGAGAAATAAATTTATGATTGTGATGTAAAGGGAGAGTCCGTTTTCACATTGAAAAAAATAGAAGGTACCTTCATTTTTCCATTATGTCTATTGCCGGTGCAAAAATGAAAATAAATAAATAAATAAATAAAGCGACATTTACATACGTACCACCCAATTCCTAAGAATATCTAGCATTAAATTTTAATTTTAACTTTTATATTTATAACATGCAAATCTTTAATATTAAATAAAACATAACATTATTTTAAGTTTGGTTATGTGTTAGAATCATTCACTGCGTTGGTAAAATGTTATAAGTGTAAATATGGATGCTTCTGTGTTAGATATATAAATAAATAAAAATGGGGTGGTATGTATGTAAATCTTCCATATGCATGTATTATGTACAGAGAGAGAGAGAGAGAGAGAGAGAGAGAGAGAGAGAGAGAGAGAGAGAGAAGTA
>NW_018165150.1:35179-39620 GCF_001263595.1 Phalaenopsis equestris | reverse complement strand
AAAAAGCTCGTTGTTCGCGAACAGTTCGTGTTCGGTTCGTCAATGAGTTCTTGTTCGATTTGTTCAATAATTAAACGAGACGAACGTGAACAAATTTTTTTTCGTTTGGTTAGTTAAACGACTAAACACGAACAGTGATGCATTCGTTCGTATTCGAATTGTTATTGTTCGAAACATAAAATAATTTAAAATAATTATATATAAAAATTTATGATATTTTAAAAAACTAAATTTTATAAATCATAATATATAATAAATTAATAATAATAATATATTAATATACGATATTAGTAATATACTAATATAGATATATTTATATAATATACATTATATAATTAATATAATATATTATTTATATATATTAATATTTGGGATGTCGAATTGGCTCGTAGTTCGCAACCAGCTCGTGTTCAGCTCGTTCGTTAAGAAACAAACACGAACAGTGACTTCACGAACAATTTCGAACACGAGCTTATTTCAAACAAACCGAACACAAACAATTTCAGCCCGCTGATGTCTCCCATGGTATTTATGTAAATTTCTCCTTAAAAATAATGTTTATTCTTCAAGTATAGAGAATGTCACCAATCAAAATACAGCATAAAAGAGCACATCTCTACTCGAAAAAATTGCCTTGTACTCATTTTTAAATAATTCAATAATTATTAGGGGCATTTACATAAACACCACCCAATTTCAACGTACACATCTAACCCCTACACTTCATTTTTTTTACATTTATACCACCCAAATATTTCATATTACAAAAAAAATAGCACCATTTTAATAAGTGAAATACACCTCTTCGAACAATAGCACCATTTTAATAAGTGAAATACACCTCTTCATCATATTTAAGATGGTATATATGTAAATAAGATATGAAAATACATATGAATCGGGTGGCATGATTGTAAATCTTATTTAGCCACAATGTTTCTCTATGGTATGTTGTACAAACATTGTTGATTTTTTAATGGATCATGAAGTCGGCCCATGGGCTTGCAAGGATTTTTTGTGCGGGTTTTTAATTGGCCTGCTAAACTACTAATTGGAAGCTTTTGACAAGAATGTTACTCCAGATAAAAAATCCTCTTTGGGAAGATTGGTTCTTTTATTGGTGATTTTAGTCAGATTCAAACCCAAAAGATAAAATCAAGAACTTATTAATCATTTTATTCTAAGAAGATGAAATTAAATAAACAAATTTTCAAAATTAATCTAATCAAACTTCGTATAATCATAGCATTTTTTGCATTAGGCTTAACAATAAAGTCGAAAGCCTTATCAAATTAAATCTTAATAGAGAATGATTAATCATTTTATGTAGATCTTTTCTCTTTCTCATTTTGTTTAAATTAATCCTTATCAATGACATTATTAAAAATTTTATTATCAAACCCGACAAGTTATTTCAGTTTCTTATGTCAAATAATTGAATCCTATACTTTTAATGTCAATTTTTTCAATATAATCTTATTAAAGCATTTGCCTATATTTCAAATTAAATTTCTCAAAGAGTTAAATCCAATTGCCTTTTCCAAGTAAGGGTGATGTGGGTTTCCCTTTATCAAAATCATTAAATAAAGATGTAATTATAATTGCATCAAAATAATTCAGAAATTTAATGATATTGTTTCATGTAAGCACAGTATTATTTTAAAACTATTCACTTCTTTAAAGGTTTACATAATCAGACAAACATTACCAAGTCATATCACTTCGATTTTTCTTCAAATCATGTTAATTACTCCACTGGTAATGTTGATATTCTAAAACATTTTCTCCATTTAGTTTAAAAAAAAAAACTATAAATGTGAATTTTCGATTATGTAAAGATAAAATTCTTTGACTTGATGGATCCTCTACAAAGTTAAAAATTCTAAAGTTATTTTGGGGGTCAAAGTTATTAAATTTATTCTCTCCTTTATAAATTTCTTTAAAATGTCCAAAAATTTCAATAGCCCAACTATAGCTCCCATCTATAGGAAATTGAATATTAAAAATATTTCAACCTAAATACATATATCATCATTTATAAAATCATCATCAAGTTCCTTGATAAGTGAATCAAAGTTGTGCCTTTTTTCATGTTAATCACCCTTAAGATTCTTTTGTTGACGTTCATTATGTTGTACACAACATCCCAAGCTTTAATATTCTAAAGAACTTCAATTGTAGGAATGGTGAAAAGCTATTTTGTGCTAAAAACTGTTCTCAAAAGAACCTTTGACTGCACTAATCATTGTTCCTTGCTGCAAATAATAGCTTCACTTTATTTTCTCATAAATTTATTAAATAGGTCAATGATTGTATCATGAATGAGCCTTTTTGACATAACATAAGAATAAGTTACTAGTTCTTTTCATTTTTTTAATGACTTGAAGTAAGGCTATTTTTAATTTACATGTTTTTTTACTATCACTATGGATGAGTTATTTGATATATTTATTGGTCATTGTAGTAGAGGTGCCTTCAAAGATATTGTTTATAATAGAAAATTCAGTCACATTCCTTCGTTAATTACATTTTAAAATTTTAAAATTTATTTTGTGAAAATAGTAATGATTGATCATGCTCTCCAAGCGTTTTAAAATTGCATAAAGATTAATGTTAATATTAAGAAGTCTAAAATTTCACTTACTTAACCTTAATGATAGTTTTAAGCATAATATTAATATCTTTGTTTTAAGTTATAAAATGATTTCTCTCTAGCATATTTGAACCTTATGATTTTATCAAGCACTTTTTTTAATCTATAGTTTAATTATCGAGTGGGAATACAATTTTTAAACTTTAGAAGAATACAACTCATTAAACCCTTTCTAGTTATCCTGCTTTTTAGTTGAAATCTCCATGTGTCCTTAAAGGTAGTATTAGGAAGCCTAATATGCTTATTTCTGATTTATTACAAATAATTATACTACTAAGAAAAATTCACATTATGTAGGATTTCTCCATTAAACTCAATGAGAATGGTGGGATTGGCATTGCTTTTCCACAGCTAAAAATATATTTTAAATGGAAAAGAACTTAGCGTTATGGAATAATAATAATGATCTCTATATTCTTTAGGAATGTATGCATATCTCTACATGGAATATTTCTTAGTACTGCTTTTTTTATAATTAGAAAAAAGTGATGAAATTTTTGCAATTGGAGAAGGCTTGACTTTTGAGTGTAGAAACTGTCTTCTATGATGAAAGTATGAAGAGCTAGAGGACTTGGTAACATCAATAGATTCTTGGTGGTTTGCTCAACTCCATATAGAAGAAGATGTAAGAGACAAAACAAGTGAGCTTTGATTTAACTAGAGATAGAAGTCATTGGTATTTGAGTTGGTGGTGTGCATTGGCCTTATTAGAGAAGGTGGAGGATTAGGGACAAATAGCATATTCTTTTTATTCTTAATGTTTTGGAAATCCTAAAAATTTTGTCAAGGTATCTATCTAATTTGAGACCCGTGTGAAGGAAGTTGATGGGCGCTAGACATCTTCTAAATCGCCGGCTCGCCTGCTAGATGAGATAAAAAAAATCTTTGTTATGAAGGCAGGGATCCAACTAGGCAATGAGGTGCACAACTGTTGGCTCGTTTGGAGAAAGTGGAGAGGATGAGAAGGTTGTGGTTATTGTGCACCAAAAACTGTCAAATGTCCAAGAGAGATCCTTGAAACTTTGGGCTCTAATTGAGATGGAGTGAGTGAACTAGTGTAGACATGAGGGAAAACTTCATAAAAGAGGTTGGTTTGACCGGGTATGTCTTTGTTGAAACAGCGGCCGATCCACTTGTAAAGTATTTTATTTTGGGCTAATTTTTGAGTGCCTATTTATAATTTCGAGGCCTTTTATGAAATAAAATTTATTTTCCATCTCATTTTCTATGTTGATTTGATCCTTTTGTTAGTGCATTTTTGAAATTATCGTAGAGTTTAGTTTTTACCCCTCATAAATGGTTTAATTTCATCAGTTTCCATATATATAAAGGGAATGGAGTATGTAAAGTTGCGCTTTATTCTGTCTTTTTTTTATCTCACTTCTCATTGCTTTCTCGACTTTCTTTTTTTGCGCTCTTGCTTGATGGCTCCTTGGTACTCTCTAAAAGAGTTTTGGTCGGTCGTGTCGAATGATCGATTGTAGATGGCTCTGACAAAGTTGAATCAGCTACAGGAGACCCATGTCTTCGATCGCACCATTAAGCTTCAGGTCGCCGGCGAGAATGATTGTGTGAGCACTGTATGTGGTGTTGACCTTGTCCCAGATAAGAATTAATATTGTTCTGACTTCATGCTATCTTTTTTTGTTGAGAGTTATGTGACATCTTTGCCTATTATAGTGTCATCTCATCCTAGATAATGCCTAAATCCAACTGGCAACCGGCAAAATAAATTAAATTAAATTATTTTTCAAAAGCAAAACTATATATATATATGGAAAAATAAGC
>NW_018165150.1:29114-35169 GCF_001263595.1 Phalaenopsis equestris | reverse complement strand
CGTCATTAATACTCGCTATATATATTAAAATAAATTATTTTAAAAGCAACCAAAAAATTTCAATGGGCAACCGACAGATGCATCAGTGTTGTGGGTTGGATCTTGTGCGGTTTAGTAATTAGACATTTATTCACTCTTGTTGGTTATTTAGAATTTTTTTTTGCCAATCAAGCATTACCTACCACAGTGCCTTGTGTCTCTCGGATAAATCCACCGTTGATGGGTTGGTTCGTGTTCCGCTTGTGTTGGTCAGATTCAAGCTCCTGCATGAACTTCCCAAGTTCCCCAAGTGTTGGCTAGACGTGGGATTTGTGTGCATAATTAAAGAAAAATTTGCTCATTTATTTTTAATAAATAATAATAAAATATAAAAACTGGAATGATAAGACATTTTTTGCTATGGAGATACAAAATTTTTCATAAGGGTAGAAGATGTTCAAATCATCTTCACTCCACGCCAGATGCATCACATTTCGTATGGTTTGCATCATAATTGTTACCTATTAGAAAAACATTTATCGGTGTTGCTTTCGGATGCAGCTACCCTCAATGATGACTTCCGTTGGTCGCTCAGTGAACTGAGTGTCTTTGGGAGCCTTTGAGATGAGCTTAAGTTGATCAGTGATGATTATGTCTCAGTTTCAGCCTTTCTCCATGGGTGGTTCTTTTTGGTGGATGATGGTTGTCTTACTTAATTCTGAAGATGTGTGAGAGGATTTGTATTCTTCTGAAGTTATGAAGCTTTGGTTAGTTCCATCAACTCAGTTGGATCTTTGGTTGCGACATGCCTAGTGCGTTTCAAAAGTGTCTTTCGTTGAGTCCTTGAGTTAGGGCTATATGGGTGATAGTGCGTATCAAAAACCATAATTCAAACATCTCCCTTGAAAGGGGATGATGAAAGAGCACACACTCGCTCTATCCCTGGCGGAGAGTAGAAGGGCATGCAAGCTCTTCAAAGGCTTTTAGGTAAAGGTATATTGTGCAACAATCATCTGCTTAAAATCAACGAATGATGTGATTACTCTAGGTGTCAACCTGTGCACTACTGAAGGTTGACCCCCTCAACATGGGGAAAAAAGGATGGCACTTCAACACATCAATTATTATCAGAAGGCAGAGAAGGCACACGAAAGATTTAAAGAAAGTGATGTGGAATATGACCGACACTTTTAGGATTACAATGTCTGAATCTTGAATCATTCTAGTTGCTAGGCCTCGGAGACTTTCTTGAAGAAAATGTTCTGAGGATGACATGGTGCCTCAGTCCACCCAAATCGATGTTGATCGATTAGTGTCGATCTAGTACAATCAAAATATTGGGAGTGTTTTTCTCTTCCAAAGTTGGGGGTTCTTTTCTATCGTTGAGTGTTGGAAAAAAATATTACATCAGAACCTCGCACGTAGAGTTACATGCGAAGTCCAATGAAATCACGCCACACGTGAAGGTGAGAAAAAAAATTCGGTCCGATAACACATGGAAATATTTCCCCCGTGTTATTCAGGTGTTATTGTATGTTATTCATGTGTTATTGTGTTCTGAGAATATTCCTAATTTTATAATAACACAATAACATATCCATAACACATGAATAACATACAATAACACTTGAATAACACGAGGGGAATATTCTCTCGTGTTACCGGGGCGATTTTTTTTTCTCACATTCACGTGTGTGGGGTGTTTTCATTGAACTCCGCACGTAACTCTATATGTTGAATCTTTATGTAATATTTTTTCTTGGGCGTGGATCCTTCTTTTTGTAAATGTCAGATATGCAAGAATTGTGTGGTGTGCGTGTGCAAATATCTCTAAAATTAAATATTAATGTTTCAGCAATTTTTTTATTATTATTTCAAATCTTATCCAGTTAAAACCTACTGCTCCTTTATTTATATTTATAATATAACATTATTTAAATCTCTAGAGAATAATTTATATTAATATTTTTAATATTTATTAAAAGTAAATAATTTGATTGCCACACAAAACAAATAAATTCCATTTAGTAATAAATATTTTCAATCAGATAAAAATCAGTTACTGTCGTCAAGAGTAATTACATTGAATAACAGATATCATGTTATATAATTAATGATGGCAAATAATTGATAGTTAATGATATTGATTAATGATACATTTCCCTAATTTTTTTAAATGTTATTTATTATGAGTAAATGATGTGATCTATATTATAATGCACGTAAAACTTAGAGCCAGTAATGATCCGATTTCAAAAATTGTTTCGAAAATAATTTGATCCAAAATTTTGGTTAATAGTTCGGTCTGTTTATTTGAATCTAATTTGTATCTAAGTCAAATTTGAATCAATTTTAGAACAATTAACAATCTTTTGAGCTTAATTTTCTAAATTCACATAACATTACTAGGGTTTTTAAAGATCAGGTTTTGATCATAAATTTTGGCTCATAGCTCGGCTCATTTATTTTGATTTAATCTCAATCTAAGTCAAAATTGGAATTAATTTTCAAAAGATTTAGGATCATAGAGCTAAATTCACAGCCCTAATCTCAAAATAATAGATAGAGATTCACATGAATACTCAATTCATATATATTTACAAAGATACCTAAACTTCAACTTATATAAAATTTGCGGTGGTAGAGTAACGGACTATCGTCTTAGTGTTGTACAAAAATTCAGCGCACACACAGATGAAATTGAAACAAAAATGAAGACTCCAAAAGTTTCTACGTGGAAAACCCATAAGGGAAGACCACCGAGTCTGACCCAGTTGCGGAAATCCACTATTAATTGATGATTACAGAAATCCCTTGTCCCACATACGGGAAAGGGTGACTATTTTTTAGATTACAACGTCGACTGACGACGTCTGGTTAGTGGTGATCGATGGTGGTTAGTGGTAGTCGATGACAGTTGACAGAGGTCGACGACGATCGGCTGTGGTCGTAGGAGGTCCGCGGTGGTTTTTGGCGGTCGGCGGTGGTCGACGACGATGGACGGTGATGCTGAGCTGCAGCTTCTCCTCAAGGCCTCAGACTCTCTGTAGAATTCAGCTTCCCCTCATGTGATGGGTGGAGGTCTATTTATATTGTTGTTGGTGCAATTAATGCAGAAATATCAATCATGCAATTAATGTAGAAATATCAACCATTTGATCAGACGGTTCAGAGAGTTTCTCCGATCATGCAACGTTTAATGGACATTTGAGTGTCTTAACGATGTCAAAATTGAGTGATCTTGGTCTAGTTGAATTCTTCTTGTCGAGCCGCTTGATTCGAGTATAAACTTGCCAGTGTCGACATCTGTTTGACCTTCCAAATGTATCTAACAATCTGTATCTAAAAATCTTCCAATGATGGTTTAATGACTTGATCCGAGCTTGATTTGACTCGGATTAGACTAGTTTTTATATCATTAGGTCCGTCTCATCGAGCCGGTCAGTTTGACTATAAGTCTGCAGAAATCAAAGCTCTGGATGAATTTTTTATCAAGATTTAAATATTTCTTGCTTAAAATATCGTCTTGAGATTTGTGTTATGCTTCGAGATTCGTGTCGGATAATGAAAATTTGTTAGTGGCGTATCAAATATATGGATAGTATAAATGTAAAAAATAAAGATTATGTGTTAGATACACATGTAATAAGAAAAAATTAAACTATTGCGCCGGTGGTTTAGCTAACAGATTATGTTTGTCCAGTACTCTTAGAGTACTCTTGAATGCAAGCATCAAACCCTAGAAGCTATCTGCACCTGTCTTTCTCAATTCTTTAATTCAGCTGAATCTTACAAGCAATTCGTTTATCGTGTCGTGAGACTCAACCACTCCTCTTATTTAATTTTACATAATTTATATTTAATTACAATAACTCTGCATTTAATGTTAATGCAAAGGCGTCACGCAATGACCGCAAAACAATGTTCAATTGATAATATACATGAATCAATCTACTTTAATTATAATGGTCCCGTATTTATAATTATTAAATTTATTTTAAAAGTCTTTTATATAGATTTAATTAATTATTTATGTATCAAAATGATTTCAGTTAAGATTTATTTTATCAAAAACTTATATATTTTATTTTAGTTAGTTATACTAATTGATACATCACAAATAAATTTTCATCATCTGATACGAATTTCGAGACGATATTTTAAACAGAAAATATTAAAATCTTGAAAAAAAATCATCTAGAGCTCCGATTTCAGCAAACTTATAGTCAAACTGACCAGTTTGATGAAGCGGACCTAATGATATAAAAACTAGCCCAATACGAGTCACATCAAGCCCAGATCAACTCATTGAACCACACTTAGATGATTTTCAGACACATTTGGAAAGTCAAACGGTTGTCGAATATGACAAGTCTATACTCGAATCGAGCGTCTCGACAAGACAAATCTAACGAGCCCAAAACCACTCAATTCGGACATCATTAAAGCACTCAAAATGAACTTGAGCCTTTGAAAAGGAGCTGAAGTCCATCACCACCGTCAACTGTCGTTGAACACCACTGATCGTCGTCGACCACAACTGATCGTCGTCGAACTTCACCGACCGTCTTTGACCACCGACAATTGTCATCAACCCCTGTTGACTAGACTCCGTCAGTCAACATCGTAACTTGGAAAATCTAGTAACCCTCTCCAGTCTGTGGGACAAGAGCTCACTACTACGGTCCATGTGCCAACTACGACCTACGTGGTTATCAGCTCATGCAACTCCCGACTCCGGTTCCAACGGTCTATGGACATCACCACTGCTCACCACTACGGTCCATATGTCAACAACGACTTAAACGGTCATCAGCTCATGCAGTTGCCGACTTTGGCCCCAACGGCCTACGAACGTCATCAATCGTCGTTGGGACGACGACCTACGTGGTTATCAGTTCATGCAACTCCTGACTCCGGACCCCGCGGCCTACAGACGTCATTAATACTCGCTAACTACAATCTACGTGATTCACAGTTCCCGCAACTGCTTACTATGGATTCTCTGGCCAATCTACGCTTCTGGAGCAACCATCTACAACACTCACGACGGACTATTACCTTCTTAACAATCAACAATGACTTTGCAATATGTTGTCACCAAGAACTACAACCAGATTATAGTTATGCAACTGCAACTTTGTAATTTCATCTTATCTTCTCTAATTAGGGGAAGAATCAACATGTGTACTCATCATTCATAGTTAATTATTTCAATTGGGCTAGACCCTGTGATTTTTCTCCTTTTCAAGGGTTTTTCAAGTAGAAAATCGAGGTGCTTCCTCATGATTACTTCTTTTTTCTATGTGTGCTGAAATCTCATGCAAAGCTAAGATGATAATACATTACTTTACCGCCGCAAATTTGCTGGCACGCATCACTAATCAAGATATACGTCAAACCTGTAACACTAATAATTTTGATAATTCAATTACTCATAATGATGTCATTATTTTTAATTAAATAATCACAACTCTTTAAGCACTTTCATTAGAAAATAAACTAATTACTGCATTTGTTTTGCATTAACGTAGCAGCACAACACAACACAACACGACACGACAATGTTAAGTAAATTTAGGGTTATTTAAAAGTCACGTTGTAGCACGAAAGCACGATATATACCAGCGAATAAATATCAAATAAACTTGATATCAACTTTGTCCTATAATTTTATTTGTAATGGATACGGCTTGTACTGCATACTAGTTATTAATGGAGTTGTTGAAAGTGGTTTAGATTGAGAACAGCTACAAAAGTTGTTTGAAAATTCATTTTTTTTTTCTTAATGTTTTTCACTTGGGAAGAGGAAGCTAGAAGATTTAGAGTTTGTTTGGGGCAGCTGCATCTGTTTGAAGAAATACTTGTGAAGCTGCTGCAGAAAAAAAATTACTATTCAAAAAGCCGCGATGGCTGTTGCAAATTTATTTTATTTTCAAAATGTAAGACCGCGACTTTCTAACAGTCGCTAGACTTAGTTAGATCAAGTTGCAAAACACAGATTCCGATCATAATTTTTTTGTCAAACATCTGAAAATGCAGTGCGGCACCGCGCCCCAACTGCACCACTGTCTCA
>NW_018165150.1:11332-29014 GCF_001263595.1 Phalaenopsis equestris | reverse complement strand
TATATATATATAACAAGATAGATAGATAGATAGATATTGTATTTCAGGACAATTAAAAGGGGTCTTACATAATGACTATGTTCAATGTTGGAAAAAGGAGCCAATCTTAAGCTGCTAATGAAAGGATTATCTAACTACTTTAACTTGTGTTTAAAGAGGTTAGGAGGAATCCAATAAGGACCTTTTTTATTGTAAGCTATGCTAGTTGCTTTAGCATTATTGCATAAACTTAATGTCTGATAAAAAGTAGTCAATTTGACCTTGATTCATGTGCCTTATTATAGGGTCCTACATACCTATTATTGATTGAAGAAAAGATCAAGTAGTTAGGAATACTGAGCAATTGGTTGGATCAAAAATGATAAACCCATGATTGAAGTAGCTTAATGCTTGAACCAAACAGAATTTGTGAAAGGGCGACTTACTATGAACACTTCTCCAGTTAATAAATAATATGAACATTTAGCAATAATAGTTTCACTAGGATACCGTCGACATTTAACCTTTTGAGATGAGCCTAATTAGATGACTCAAAATTATTAGTAACCTCCAATCATATATAAACTAATTAACTTCCTCCTTCGTTTCTCTAAGACCATATTTTTCTAATCCTAACAATGCATTTCTTATCGTTGCCCGCTCCATCCATTCCATGAATGCCTTATGCTTATTGTTTTTTATGGATTAGATGCTAAGAAATGAAGATTCACTAGCCATTGCAATGAATTCCAATTATAAATCTTCATTACTCTCAAGAATAATTGCCCTATTGTGCATCAACATATTAATACATGCAGTGTGACACACACTGTCTTACTTGCCAACCATATGGACCATTATTCCTATGAGTACTTGAAGAAAACACTCTTGGCTCTCACATCACTACTTACCATAGAATCATCTTAAGCTAGTTGAATGCTTATGAATATCTTATACTTGGGCTTTTAAAAGAGATAAGACGAAATCAAAGCAAATGTCATGTCATAATATAACCAAAGATAGCCTTATAAAAAAGAAATTTTTTATTTTATTTTCTAATATTTAGTAGAATAATTCTCTCTTCGACCTGTTACATCATGGGCCGCTAATCAAACAACTTAATTAACTCATTTTTTTTCTTTCACTCTTCACTCTCACTTTTCAATTTATTATACTATTAACATTTCTCTCAATCAATAACTAACTAAGCTAAAGCACTCAATCTCTTTGCTACACTCATTTAAATATTGATTTTTTTCTCTTTTTTTTTTTTTTTGAATTGGTTGAGGCTTGGACATCCCCGCTAAAGCACTCAATCTCTTTGCTACTCTCATTTAAATATTGATTTTTTTCTCTCTTTTTTTTTTGAATTGGTTGAGGCTTGGACATCCCCATCCATCGATCTTCCATTCTAGTTATGACCATTCACAACTTTTAGTTCTTTCATTAAGAAATTTTTAGTAGGTTTAAAACTCAAAAGAATAACATTTTAACTCTAATATTCAATCATCACTACCATTTTCCTTATATGTGACTCATAATGGTAAATATAGTGAAGGCTTATAGACATGAAAGTTGATCATCATGACCATATCAATATTGAAGCATTCACAGACAAGATAAATCTCTTCCTATAATAAACCTTTAACTCTGTTAACTTGATTCCATGTATAATGTTGGCTATAACTTGTAAGGATAAAGAGTGTTGGCATCATTTTTGGATTTCATAAGTGTAGGGTGTCTATTTGCATGACTCAGGAAGGTCTACGGATCGTTCGTAGCATCTGGTAGCTCAAGACACCCACCCGAGACTTTTTAGCACTTATTCGAGGCAAGTAGCTAGGGTTGAAGACTATTTCACCCTTCCCGAGAAAACCCCCTTTGGAAGGGTTGTTCAGGATGTGAGATGTTCTTGGTGTCTAAAATGATGTTTAGAAGTCAACATATGTCTATCTGGAGCCTCTCATGGCAATGGGAAGTTACATAGTCCAATTACGTGCGCCACTAGAAAATTTGGGTTCGGGTTACCCTACTTACTCTGTGGTTTAGAATGATTGTGAGCACTGAATTTTCTAGTGCATGACCAATGAGAATAATCTATTTTAAAGTTACTGGACTATATTTCACTCACATAGAGTCTCCCAGAGCTTCCAGATCAAAAAAATCTTTCGTCAGACGTTCTAGCCGAAAATTAGGGTTTTGGGCTATATCGGTGCCCCGATGCCAACCCTGAGTGCTTAGGCACCCAAAAATGCTTTCCCAGGAATTCAAACCAAGAGCACAATGCCTTCACACTAGCCCTGGGTGATCTCGGACTTTTATATGTCAATGCGATGTATGTGATTATATTCTTAATTTTTTTTCTTATAATTCTTACTTTGCAACAGTGCCAAAAACTTGATCACCAACAACAACTAGGCAAAAACTTTGCTTTGAAGCAAATAAGAGTACAATTATTATATTTCAATATGGGATACTATGCAAGTATATATATCGTTATCAATTAATATAAGAATTTTTGATTAAGCCCTGAATATCAAACCCACAAGAAAAACTTACAATATGCAACTAAAATTAGAAGAAATTAGATAATAAATTCTACTTAGCAAAATATTCTTACTCAAACTATAGATGTTATAATAGGAATAAAAATTCGATTCATTTTGTAATTTTTTATAATTGAAAGTAAATAAACAACTAACTAAATTTAACTAGATATTTGTAAGATGAAAAAAACATAATTAAAATTTTTTTTTTATCATGATTCAATAATAAGTATAAAAATTCTATTGTGAAAGTATTCAAATTGTGTTTGTCAAATAGGAGCAATAATATTATTTACCCTTAAAACATAATTAAAATTTTTTTTTTATCATGATTCAATAATAAGTATAAAAATTCTATTGTGAAAGTATTCAAATTGTGTTTGCCAAATAGGAGCAATAATATTATTTACCCTTACTGGAGATGTTGTAAAGAACATTGGCTATTTTAAAGTTTGAATAGTCTTGAAGACGAGTTAGATATGGAAGATGCTAGCTCTCACTCTACAGTTCCCTTTTCTCCCTGGGGGCTAACATCTCGTATCAAAACCTAAAACTATAAACCAAATTGGGGGCTTTAGCCTGCCCCTCTAAAGTTCTCTAATTCTACACCCTTTAAAGTTTATTTCCCTATTTATTTGAACTCAATCATATGCATTTCATTCTTATACATACAATCTCATGTGATTCTTATCATTCTTTGACCGAGACAATACCATCTCAGATCTTACATGTTCTCACAACAGGTATTAACATCTTAATTGACCAAATCAAGAAGTAAATGAAGTATAAGATTTAAAATCATCACAACTTATTCCAATATTAAAGACTAATACTTCACAAACATTCCATCTAATACTTAATCACTTATCATTTGAAAAAAAAAGATAAAGAAAACTACTTGAAATTCATGGAGAAAACACAACACTTGAGTTTGAAAGTAAAAATAATGCAAACAAACAAGAAGTCTAAATTAAAACCAAATGTAGTCACGAAGATAAAAAATTATCTCAAATCCTCTCCACCAAAGTCTTGAATTTCCTTTGAATCTCTTCCTTCACTTACAATACAAACTACAACTTAATTAAAATAAAAAGAAAAGTGGCGACGGGTATGGGCGGCGGGGTGGCGGCGTGTGGGTGACTGAAATGAGTTTGGCGATGATGGATGATGGCTCTGATGATGGATGGATGCCTGTCTCTCCTCTTCAATCCAAGTCTTCTTTTATAATTTTCCAAAAGGTGCTTTGGTGTGTTCTCAAAATGTGTTCCCATTCAATGAATCTTGCAAGAGTTGTCTCCTTTGAAAAGCCAATTGAATGTAATTTCATGTCCATTAACTATTTCCCACGTTTTCGTTAAGGGTTTCTTCAAACACATTTTCAAAAATTCGTTCAAATTCATTGAATCATCAAATAACCACTTCTACCGCTTAAGCGCGAGGTATTGGGCGCTTAGGCGCGACCTTCTCTGTTTCACTAGCGCATAAGCGCCAGTTCTGGGTGCTCAGACCCCTCAGTTCAATTGCACACCTCCTTCATTTTTGCTCTAAATTTGATTATTTTTCACTCCTTTCACCATTTTTAATCCATTTGATTGTAGCTGAAGAAAAAACACACAAATGCCTTCCAATAAAGCGCAATATCTCAAAAAATAGGTATAAAAATATGTACATAAATACTATATATTTTAGGTGTATCACTTGGCGCCTAGGTGACACTCCAGGCACCTTGGCGCCCAAAACAACCAAAATAGTCATTTTCCTGAGAGGCCAACATTTAGGCACCGCCCAGGCGGCACCAAATTCCGATACAACATGTGCATGCTTAGTGTGTAGTTACTTCAATTTCAATGTCAGACAACGTCGCCAAAAACTTGACTTCTGTTATCGGTGTGTGCTTGCACCCTTAATTCTTGGTCGAGTGTTTTTTAACAAATAATTCTATTTTTTCTTCACAATTTAATTTTACACACTAGAGCTACTACACAGGTGCACATATCATTTCAAGTAATTTATGACTTTCTTTTAGTCCGCAAATATCGATTCCACGGGGAAAGAAAAACTCTTTTTATCGACTTAGTAAAATTCAACTTAAACTGCAGGTAAATTATCTAGGAATTAAGGTCTAAATTGTACGTGTATAAAGAAATAATTAATACCTACAAATTCTATTTCTAAACTTAAAGAAAATGATAAATGTTTCTAAACTAGTTTATGTAGAGGAGTTCAAATTGTATAAAAATTCTTCTCCTTGCAATAAGATTATAATCAATGTAAGACTCAAATATTTATAATTTAAATGTGGTTATGTGACAAATAGGAGCATACATATTCTTTATCCTCGTCTGAGTGCATAATGAACATTGGCTAACCTAGAGTTAAGTTCCTAAATCTTTGGTTTTGCTGGGTAGGTTCTAGCTCTTTTCAACGTAGAGTACCCACGTAAGCTCTCAATTGGGGCTAACCTAGCATTAAGTTCCAAACCCTAGTTCAAATTGGTTAAAGTTCTAGTCTGTCACCCTAAAATCACCAATTTACACCAGTCAAATCTTATCTCCCTATCTATTTGCACTCAACCCAAGATTAATTTTTCCTTATCCTAAAGGTTAGTGTGGTAATTACTAATTGAGGAAAAGCAATGAGATCATAATCAGTGTAGGAATCAAATTTTTAAAAGTTAAATGTAGTTTTGTGCCAAACATGAGCATACTTATTCTTTACCCTCTCCCGAGTGCATAAAGAATGTTGATTAACCTAAAGTAAGTTCCTAATTGATATGGTTATGCTAGTTAGGTTCAAGCCTGTCATTTCCAGATTACCCGCTGTGTTACCTTTATAGGATCAATCAGACCTCGTGTTCCATATTTATATCAAATTGGTAAAGGTTCTAGTATGTCACTCTAGAATGACCAATTCTACTCCCATCGAAATGTATCTCCCTATCTATTTTCACTTCCCTTGGACTAAGTCACCTCCCATCCTAAAGGTTAATGTGATAATACTAGTTGTGTGAAATCATGGTTCTCCCGGATCATTATCTTTCGCAAGGATTTTAACATTACAAATGGTCAGTTTGCAAAGTAAATTAAGAACTGATGAAAATACCATTACAATTTTGGAATAAAAGAAATATTCGAACCATTCTAATCCTACTCATGATTAAATCTCATCACAAGGAGAAAGAGTAAGGAAAAACAAGGAGAAAGAGTAAGGAAAGAGTAAGGAAAAATACTCACTAAGCATGAAAAAAAACAAAATAGAAAACTTTGTTTAAATAAAAGTTGATTCACTAGAAAAATGTTTACAACAATTATAAGATAATGAAGAACACAATTGTCGGCTTAGTTTTTTCCCTCTGCAGAAAAGATGAAAATCCCTCCAACAAAGTCTCATACTGACTGCAGAAAAGATGAAAATCCCTTCAACAAAGTCTCATACTGATCTACACAATGCCCATACAATTCCTTACAGATATTTCTCAAAATCCATCACTAAGCTATCTAGAAAAGGTAGAAATCTACATCCTTTACTCCTATCTACGACCTCTAGATGTTCTTGGTAATTCCAAGAGTTTGAAATGCTAAAAGATTCGAAGCGTTTCTGGCACCTAGGCGTCAACCTTCTAGAAACCTCAATTAACTACCCGACGCCTAGGCCCCAGATCCTGACGCCTATGCATCAGGTCAATTTTTGTTCCTTAGCTCCATTTGACCTTATTTTGCTATATTTTTTGCTCATTTTGCTCTTAAACTCCATTTCTTGTACCTGGAAATAAAATAAAAAAAAAACGCACAAAATACCTTTCATTAAAGCACAATATCCTTAAATTAAAAAAAAACGCACAAAATACCTTTCATTAAAGCACAATATTCTTAAAAATGAGCTTAAAATGTACATATAAAAGTAGATAATTTTAAGGCACGTCAATTCCCCTAAAATTAAACGTTAATTGTCCTCATATAACTCATGAGTATTGTAACAAAAATTATTTTAACTTATGTTTGTGTGCTTCAGTAAAGCTTATTATATTCCTGCCCCATAAATGTAATAGTGAAACTTTAGAAAAATTTTTAATAACTCAAGATAAAACTAAGGTGTAAGAATATCTAGTACTTGAGTTAAGAATTCTGATTTGCTATTCATTTCAGAAATAATTGTAAGTTGTTATACTTAGGAATCTTAAAAGAATTATATGTGAACTCCTACTAGTAAAGATTTAACTAATACATTAAAATTAAGAATAAGCTCAGAAGTGTAAGTAAGTTTCTTCCTTTAAGCTAATTCAAGTGAAACTAATTTTTAAGTAAGTATCTCCTCAAGCTTATCCTCACATATTTTTCTTTTTTAAAAATTTTTCTTTTTCTTTTAGGAACTTTTTAAATCATTCCTTTTCTTTTCTTTTAATGTGAGGATTACTATATATGGATAGCCTTTAATGATTTGAATTTCACTATCCTCTTCCTAAAATTAAAAACTTCTCATATTTCTTTACTTGATAATGTGTATTTGTATAAAATGATTTTTCATAGAGTCTCAAATTTCTTTTTAAAGAGTAAATCTAAGATTCTTAGTGTTTAAATAATACATTTTTTCCTACTCTAGATAGTAAAAGTATATTCCAGAATTTTCATACTAAATAACTTAACTCTGGAATTACCCTTTATTACTAAGAATTTTTACTTAAGTTTACTATAACATTTATAGAATTAAAATTATGGTTTTCCAAGAATAACACCACATACCACATGTTAAATTAAAAATAATTTTTAAATATAGTTTATTGAGAACAAATAAAGTTTAATTTTAAAAAGTATTTTTCCTCCCCCAAACTTGAATTTTTAAATAGTTTAAAATATGATAATACAAAACAAGTCTGAAGAGAGAAAAATTTTCAGATTAATTATCTATTAACAGAGTTCTAAACATGAAAATCATACAGGTACAAAAAAGTAAAAACAGATTTGTTGCAGTAAATAAGTCTAAATTAAGCAGGTTTAGTATGAAAAGTAGAAAGTAAAGAACAACTATCACACACAAACAATATATATATATATATATACTATCCCTTATCATTAAACCTTTGTACTTAAGTTTACAATAATATTTATAGAATCAAAAATATAGTTTTACAAAAAATAATACCACATACCACATTTTATATTAAAATAATTTTTAAATATAGTTTATTGTAGGACAAATAAAGTTTAATTTTTAATAGTTTTTCTACCTCACCCGAACTTGAATTTTTAAATAGTTTAAAATATTACTGTACAAAACAAGTATGAAGAGAAACATTTAATAGATTAATTATCTATCATTAGGCTCTAAGCATGAAAATAATACATGTAATGTAGTAAAAGCAAGTTTGTGTAGTAGTAAGTAAATCTAAATTAAACAGGTTTAGCATAAAACGTACAAAGTAAAAAAACTACTCTCACACACAAGCAGTATATATATATATATATATGAAGTGGAGTAAAGGGAACTCAGTAGTGCCATGAAAACTAAAAAGTCCAAAAGACACAACAACTATACACAACTATCACAATGTCCAATACAATTAAAATAACTAAAGAGCATCAATAACAAGGGTAAAGTAAGTACAAGCATAAAAATCACTACTCCTTCTAATCATCATCATCATCATCCTAGTCATAATCCTCATCCATAGACTTTTGGTGCTCAAATGGAGGATAATGAAGATACTCGGGAAACTCAACACTAAGATCACCTCTTAAAAAACACACTAAGGAAGTGTTGAAGCTAGCTTTATAATCACTCTTTCTTCTTATATATTGCTCCAAGTGATCTTCATTCTCTTGAAACTGACACTGTACAAATAGTATATCACTTGGCTGTATCTGCAACTGCTCCATCACAGTGTCCAAAATGAAAGGTGTATGAGTAGATGTACCAGAGATAGAAGGTCTTGAAGTTGAAGTAGATGAAATATCAGAAGCTCTACCTTGAGATCTTCCATATAAGACCACGTTAGCCCTTCCTCTAGCAATTAATTGTTGCAGTAACTCTTCCCATGTGTCATATTTAACCCCAAAATATTTACAGATAGTAAAGATAAGGGAAGGATAGCCCGGACCTGCAGAAGTACTAGCTCTGGAGGAAGTGTAATAGCCTTGTATATGAGAGAACCAACGTCCATGGGTTTCATCTTCTGAATGAAACTGTTCAAAATGGCTCTCTCCCGAGTCATTTCACTCAAATGGTTTGTAGGAAGAATTCGAGCAAAGATAAAGAAATGCCAAGCTTTAGTGGGGCATTAAGCATAAAAGAGGAAAAATTTACCTCATGCTTGTTCATAGGCCACGTTCGCCAATGAGCCGTTACTCATTTTGAACTGAGAGAGACTCATTCTCTATCTTGTCGTTTAGAGAGATCTCTGAAGACATCATGACGCTCCTATGAGATAATCATTCTTTGTGACAACCTCACTAGTTATCACTTAAATTTAAGCAGGACTTCTCTAATTGAGAGTATTCTTGGGCAATCCCTAAGATGTAATTAACCAAGAGAATACGTTCCTTTTGGGAGTTGGTCTTGACCCCAGAACAAAACTTTCTTTTGGTTCTCTATTTACGTGGGTAGCTTTTGTAGATATTCTTTTGTGGATATTTAGTTCAAGGTGTCTCATTTCAATCTTGTTCATAAGCATGCCCTTGACCTATCACACGAGATTTACTTCACATAACCTCTCCGGGTTCTTTTCTTCAATTTGTCTACCTAGTCTCCGCTTAATTCCTTCTTTTCTGATCCCTTCTCCACTCTGAATCGTTCATACGAATCAAGAGAGCCATTCAGAAAATTGAATCCTAAGGTCAAGGCTAGACATACTGGCGACTTCAAGTTACAAAACGAACCGAAAATAGTTGTTTAACTTTTTGACTCCCCACTTCAATAGTCATTGGATATTTTCCAACAATTGACATTTGTTAGCCATCGACATATTGCACTCAACATATATGCCCAATATCCTCTCTTGCTAGAAAAACAATCAAATTAATTATCCACCATTCCTCAACTTATGATGTTCCTTCTCAAAGCATTACTTGAATCTTGTTATTGACTAAAATTTGCTGGCCACCAAAGCCCCAATACTAATCTTATTAATTGCTCAATCTCCCCATCTATTGGGAGAACAAAAAAGCTATTTGTCCAACATTACTAGCCTTCTGAGGTTCACCATCAATTTTCTCTCAATACTCACCACTTCGATAAAAGTGCTTATAGCTCAATGCCTACCACTATTGCATGGGATCTCTATAGTTCATGCATATTGTATCGTATAAATGCCTTCTCAAATGAAGAGGGGTTGAATTCTAATGCTTTTTGGCTCAAACTATAAAATTATTTAATTAGGCAAGATCCCTTAATTTTTTGTTATATAAATTTTCACAAAGTATTATATATTCTTCTTGTTTTGCAAGAAATTTATTTTTGTGTTGAATTTCTTCACAAATCAAAACCATCTTCATATTTTCAAGAATTTTTGGCACACAATAATATTAATTAAATAAAAAAATTATTTTTTTAAATTTCTAAATGAATCTATATAAATAATTTCTTCTTTGTTAAAGTTTAATAATTAATGCGCTTGAACTCATATCTTCACGACATGAGGCCCTTTACCCTGAGGCTGGACCGGGCCCAAGTGCCTTACACATTTGATCAAAAATCATGACAAATAAGAGCGATTATTGCGTGCGGAGAGCGCACGCAGAGCTGTGCGCGCTCTCCGATCACAGCCGCACATCGCGACTATACGACAGTGGCAACCTGCGTGCCCTCTCCACGCAATAATTAGATGACAAATAGGCACTTATCGACAACATGATAATTGAGTGTATAACAATTAAATCTCACATATTATCTTTGGGGAAAAAAAGAAAAAAAATTTTGACAAGTGACAACCTTTAGGGCAATTTTATACAGCTTTGCTTCGTAAAATTTTTCGACAATTCTATACAACGACGATTTATTTAAAAAACAATAATGATAAACAATTTTTTGCTACCAGATTATAGTAGTTATAAATAAAGCAATTATTCAATTTAAAAAAAAAAATAGTTAAGGCAGTCATAATAACTATATAAAAAAAAATCATTTCATCCCCAGCTCTACATTTTCTTCTACAATCAACTACAATTACCTCAAATAAAACCTCAAAAAACAGGAAGCATGACTCCTACAAACATGAAAACTTACCAAATTTAGTTTGAATTTTAAAGAATAAAAAATAAAAATTTAATATATATATATATATATATATATACATACATACATACATACATACATACATACAGTGTGTGGGCGCGCGCGCGTTTTAAAAGACTCCAAAATTACAAATTTTTTTAAAAGCCAACCTTCAAAATCTTATAAATTTCAGGAGAATAAAAAACCTGTTTAAACAAGATGAGGTTTACTAGTGATCTACTCCACCAAATACAATCTTGCTTTTAATTCCAAAACAGACTTGCATAATAACACTAATTACAAAGAAGGTTTATTATCAAAATCAACATAATGTTCAGCTTCACTCAGGATTCTGCTCTCCCCACATTCAAACCAGCTAATATAGGCAGAAAGAATATTGAACCTCACATTCTAGTAAACCTCAAAAGCTTCAAAAGAAGAAGCTCTTAATAACCTGCTGGCTTAAATGCTAAAAATTTCATAAAAAATACAGGTAATTCTCAAGTAGAAGAATTACCTGCCTCATGCAGCAACTGGGACAGCTTCATCAAGAGCAACAACTCCTGGAAGCTCCTTTCCTTCTAACAACTCCAGGCTCGCTCCGCCGCCGGTTGAGATATGGCTCATCTTATCAGCAACTCCTACTTTCTCAACAGCAGCGACAGAATCTCCACCTCCAATGATGGTTGTCACACCTTTGCCACTAAGCTCCGCGAGCTTATTGGCGATTGCCTGCGAGACAAGGACAAGAGGGAACACTATTACAAATCTCGAAATATATTGAGTTGTTGTATAGTTTGATTTTTGTCCTACAAAAAAAAAAATGTCGTGCAAATTTAGTAAGGGTTTGCTTGGGATTATATTTTTATTTTTGTTTTTATTTAGAAAACATATTTGTTTAGTACATTTTGCATATTTTTATTTTTTTACTTTAAAAAATAAATTAACTTGTTTTTTACAAAAAACTTAAATTTCTAAAATTTGTTTAGAGTATTTGTAAGAATAACTAAACATATAATAACAAGCCAAAATATTTTATTTTAAGTAAAGCAAGATCATTATAAGGGTTGGAACAGAGGAGAGGAGCCTCTCTTAGGGGTGAGGGGCCAAAAAGCATCCAATAGATATAGTTATTTCGGTTGCACTAAGCTTCTCTTTACAAACAATTGGTGTCTTAATTTATTATAGTAAGATTTATATAAATAAACTTCAATTTTTATGTATTGCCACCTTACCTATGCTGAAAATGTCACCTTACGTATGCGCGAAAATATGCATTTCACCATTTAAAAATTGAAATAGTGGTATTTTCAATGTAAGATGAAAGTTTTAAGTGGTATAAATTTAAAAAATAGAGTATAGGTAATAGATATGTAAGTACATAGAAATTGGGATATATGCATGTACATGCCCCTTCATTTTATCATAGAAATGAGGTTTATAGTTCTCCATAATCAATTGTTAAATCCAGCTCTGATCATATTCTTTACTTCCTGCAATTTTTTACACTCTGCGTTTGCATACATTCTATATATTTTCTAACATAATGCAAAGTTAAGATTGAATACGATAATTGCATACCTCAGTTCCAACAGCAAACTTATCAAATTCAAATACACCCATAGGACCATTCCAAATAACTGCCTTCGTGGTATCCAAAGCATCGCTGAATGTTTTAATTGAATCAGGGCCAATGTCCAACCCCATCCAACCATCAGGAATTGCAGATGATGGCACAACCTACACACAGAAATTAACTCATTTGTTGAAAGAAAAATTTACATGGCAGGTCTTATGTTTTACATAGGTAGCACACAATTCTTATGTATTTACATATCCCGCACCTAAATTTCCTACTTACATACATTGCACTTTGATGCTTTAAACCTATGCATGAAAAGGTAAATTTCACTTTCAAAAAGTGATAATGGTGCTATTGTTGATGTGATGTTAAATATTTAAGTGCTAAGACTAAAGATGAAAGTTTAGGTGAGGGATATTGACATATATATAAATTAGAAGATGGGAAAGAATACCAAACCTTGCTATTGGCATCAGCTGCGAACTTATCGGCAACCACCACATCAGTTGGGAGTAAAAGTGAGACTCCTTTTGATTTGGCCTTACTAAGAAGAGATGTTGCGAGATCCAGCTTGTCATCCTCTACCAGAGAAGAGCCTACGGAAAGTCCCTGTGCTTTGTAAAAGGTGAATATCATGCCTCCACCAAGAAGGAGGATGTCGACTTTCTCCAATAGCGATTCGATAACGCCGATTTTAGATGAGACTTTTGAACCACCGACAATAGCAGCAAAAGGCCTCTTGGGATTTGAAACAGCACCATCGAGGTAGTCAAGTTCCTAAAGAAAGAAAACATTTTTTTTGGAGAAGATATAAAACATCACACCATATTATGTACTAGAACATAATGCAACTAAAATGACACCTAAAGATAAAGAGAAAACATCATACATATTTAAATAACTTTTTGAATGATTTAAGATTTACAAACATTTGTGAAAAAAGGGGGTGGGGGGATACTATTGCATAAAGTTTGAAGAAAGAAAAACAATAAATATGGAGAAAAAGTTCACCTTTTGTAAGAGAAAACCCGCAACAGAAGGTTTCAAGAACTTAGTAACACCTTCAGTTGAGGCATGTGCTCTGTGTGCCGTTCCAAAAGCATCGTTCACAAAGAGATCAGCCAAAGATGCAAGCTTTTTTGCAAATTCGGGTTCATTTTTCTCTTCTTCCTTGTAAAAACGCACATTTTCGAGTAGTAATACACTGCCATCAGGAAGAGAAGCAACCAATTTTTCAACCTCGGGTCCGATGCAATCATCAGCCTTCTGAACCTGTTCAATAACAACAAAATGATCAAGATAAAGGGTATGATAAGTCAAGTTGAGCTCAAGCCACCTATAGCTTAAGTTTGAGCTCAAGCTCAACCTCAATTCTCCGGTTTGAGTTGGCTCACGAGCCAGCTTAATTATTATAAAAGATAGAAAATCATTTTAACTGAAGCATCCGTTAGTAAAATAATAAAAATAGTGAAAGGTTACATGAGAAATAATAAAAATTAATTTGGAAAAGAAAGAGAGATATACTTTTATATATGTTTAAGAACTTTGTAATTAAAAACTTGAATTCTAATATATTTTATGTATATAATATATTAGCATTTTTAAAAGAGCAGCTCAAGAATTCACTAGTTGAGTCAAAGAATAGCTTAAACAGGGCTCGTTAGTTAATAAGCTCAGCTCACAAGTCATTTATTGAACTAAGTCTAAGATAACTCTTGAGTCAAACTCAAGTGATTGCATCACTAACAAAAAAGTAAATATATGAATGGGAAAGATCATACCTTTATCCCGAGGAGTTCAGATAGCCTGGGAACAAGGGGGGCCAAACTGTATTTAGGTGTAACGCCCTTAGGCCTACCCTGAAGTTCACCAGTAAGTGAAAAACAAAATATTATAGTCAATGGCTTGATTCCTCTGAATTTTTACAGAAAGTACAAACATAAGAGATCGATCGGTAAAGTGTTCATCACAGCTATTCAATCAAAAGAAAACAATATGACATGACCTCAATTGTCTAAAATGATTAGACTAAAGTAAAAAATTTGTAAATAGAAAGTACAGCTTGTTGAAAAAATTATCTGCTTTTCCTAAGTTTCCAATCAAGCTGTGAAATACGAGTTAAAGTAAAATTAGTTATATGGAAAAAATTACATCATAAACCAAACAAACATTAAGGCTTATAGGAAGAATTATCCATGAAAGTAATGTAATCCCTAACAATCACTGAGTTGTCCTGATAGATATTAGGGAATATGATTTCAATTCTAGATTGATTCAATTTTGATCACTTTAGTTTTAAATAATTTCTAATAATTTCGTATGGTTTGAATTGATAATTTTCTTCGCGGTGAAGGACCATGAAAGCTGATTTTATTAAAGATAATTGTTCATGGAAAAAATAAAATAAAAACAAAAAGGGAACCTATATAAATTTTAGCAAGATGGCAACTGCCCATGAAATCCGCTATTTGGGAACAAAACATTAAAGGACAAAAGGACTGATGACTGAAGCTAATACCTGATTAAGTGAGGGTTGTAATTTCGTGATACCATTAATTTGATCCTAATAAGAATTAGTTGATTAGCATTTGCAAATATAACTTTATTTATTATGCTTAAATAGTTTCATTTGGTTTATTTCAGTTTGAAACTTTAAGCCTACACCAGATCAAGTAAGTCAGTTCAAATAAATATCAAACTTAACCAAATAAAACCAAGCAATTAATTTAGCTAGATTGGTAAGAATTTCAAGTTTAGCTTCTTTTTCTTTCTTTTTTAACACACCACTAGATATAGAAACATTGTCATTGCTGGGTCCCAAGTCCTAAATGTGAAAAGTGGAGGATTGTGTTAGATAGTCGACAACCAGTCTAAAATTTGTCAAAAAAGACATTGGACTAAAAGCCTTCGTTTGAGTAGAACCAAAACTGAATACATGGAATGTAGTTTTAGTAGTAATAGTTATAGTGCCAAAGTTATAACTATGGGTGATCAAATCATTAAAAAGTGCAAACGCTTTAGATATAGCAGGTGTATTGTTCAAAGTGACGGTGCTATAGATGGGGATGTTATTAGAAGAATTCAAGTTGGTTGGTTGAAGTAGAGGAATGTATTGGGACTGTGTGATAGAAAAGTACCGCTTAGACTGAAATAAGATGGTGGTGAGACCTGCAATGCTCTATGCCGCAGAATGTTGGCCTGCATAAAACAAAGTTAAGTGTTGCCAAGAAGAGAATGCTTATGTGGATGAGTGGCTTGACACTTAGAGACAAAATGTGAAATGAATATATCTGTGATAGAGTTAGTAGAGCTTCGATAGCGGAGAAAATTAGAGGGAGCTGTCTTAGATGGTTTGTCACATTAAATGTTGACCATCTCATAATCTAGTTAGGAGAGCAGATGTTTTGGATTCGATTTATGTTAAAAAAGGCAGAGGTAAACCTAGAAAGACTTGGGCATATTGTATAAAAAATAATCTTAATTTATTAGAATAAATGAAAATATGACACTTAGTAGAATGCAATGGAGAAAAAGGATTCAAGTAGCCAATCACCCCACTTAGTGAGATAACAGCTTGTTGTTGTCATTTGACCACTAGATATTAGGAAGAAATTATGGTGTTTCTCTTTCTCTGTCTAAGACTACTGTAAATCTTCATCCCTCCAAGGCTTTCCATCTCCATTTCCTTCGTAAGGGTTTTCAATCTCACACAATAGCTCTGGGCTATCTATTTCTCCTCTTCAGATGTTGGCCCAACTTTCCTCTCCCAAACATTTATTTTAGCATCTGTGACTTTTTTTAAAATTTTCTGTAGTTTGCCTTATAGGAAATATTACTTTTTTAAAAAAAATTTTAATTAAATTAGCTTGCATTATAAAGAAAATAAAATTTTGTTCTCATTTTACAATTGCTATTGGTTTTTCTAGATTAATTATTAAGTTTTAACTAATATTTATAAGATCATACTACATAACTTGATGCCTTTTTTTAAAATTCACAATAGTTGTTTTAATCACGTATATATTTATTTATTTATTTGGGGTGGGGGAGAATTTGAATGAATTTAATAGCACACACACGCAAGCTACATATGTAAGAACTTGAACCCATATCTATTGGTTGAAAGGCAAAGCTCTAAACCACTAGGTCAAGAGAGCTTGCTCAGATATTATATATTAATAATTTATTAAGAAAATATTATGTTCATCGCATGCCATATCCTACTTTGTATAATTAGATCATATGCCAGTATCAATGCCTTCTGTAGGTGTTCGTGTTCATGCTTCATGGATTGGAACCATCCAAAGAATGAACGAGCAGCATCCCATTTTTGAAGTTAAGAATATTAAGATGAAACAGTTTTTCCATTACATCCCTCTAGTTGCATACCTCCCTTTTTATGTTCAATTAAGCTACATGCAAGATAAAGTCTTGATGTTAAATGTTTAAGTTAAGCTCACTATCAAATATACAAAAAAAAAAAAAAAGTAAATAAAAAGGGGTGGAATTATGACATGATCAGAGCTACTATTTAACCTGCAAAATATATAATAATAATAATAATAATAATAATAATAATAATAATAATAATAATAATAATAATAATAATAATAATAATAATAATAATAATAATAATAATAAAACCATACCCCAGTTTCAAAGCATTCTAAAATATCACAGAAAACTTTTATGAGTGGATTTCGTGGGTTAATCCTCAAATTGCAACCTTGAAACAGGATATAAAAAAGGGACATTTACATACAAGCCACACAATTTTCATGCATTTACCTATCTAACACCTAAACATTCATATTTACGTGCCGACCAATTAATTTTTTAACATCATATAAAAAATACTATCACCACTACCTTTCAAAAAGTAAAATACACATTTTCATGCATGGGTTTACGATTAGAAATGTAAATATCAAACTTTGGGTGTAAGGTATGCAAATACATGAAAATTGTGTGGAATGCATGTAAATTTTCCTAGAAAAGAATGTCACAGAACAGCAAATATAGATCATTAATCTGAAATAATCAAATCTCGGCCACTGATCCTAACAAAGAAACTTCAATCACGTATAAACAAAGTACATAAATGCAGCAAACAACAAGGTTCCAAACATTATTCTCATATCAGGGCATACCAGCATAAGAATTCAATCAGAACAATACGCCATCAAGAAGAACAGGGAACATCAATGGGGAGAGATTCTCACCAAATGACTGGAAAGAATGACCTTAGCCCCATTGCTCAGTAAATGCTTGATGGTAGGCACCGCAGCCCGGATCCTCGTATCATCTGTGATGTTCTGGTTCTCATCTAAAGGAACGTTGAAATCAGCGCGGACGAGGACCCTCTTTCCC
>NW_018165150.1:9663-11036 GCF_001263595.1 Phalaenopsis equestris | reverse complement strand
ATATATATATATATATATATATATATATAGCAATTTCTTACAGAATTAATTTTTGGCTCATAATTTAAACGGTATGCATTTAAATCATTCTTTCAAATAACATTTCACAGATAGATGAAGTATTTTTCGTTGAGTTTCATAAGCTGAAGCATAAGCTGAAAACATTTCACAGATGATTTATCTGTACAAAATATACGAAGATAATTTAATATTGCGAGTAATAATATTTCAAAACCCATTTTCAATCTCAAATTCAAAATTCATAAAAAAAAACCTTCCTTGTTCCTGAATTTCCATCCAAATGAGATTTTTCTTTTAAAAACCAAGAGCTTCCAGCATAAAAATTGTCCAAAACGCCATTATCCTTTCTTTTAATTTTGCTACATAACCCTCTACCATCATCCCAATAGGTCATCAATTAAGCTATTGCCTTCACCAAAAAGTTTTTCTAAATCTTACATAAAATCTAGCTGAAAGAGAGAATATTGAGACAAAGTTGGATGTATCTAATCTGAAACAAGCGGATCTAGGTAGAGGAGAACACATTTTGGTGGCTAGATCATGTTGGAAGAACAAATTTATAGCTACAAAGGAAAACATAAAAGCTGTCAAAGAATCAGCTTTGATGATATCTAGAGGTGGAAAAGAACAATTGGTTGCACTCTAATCTCCTTTATTTATTTATTTATTCAGAGGTACATGAGATGTGCAAGAGTTGATGAGATGGTGACTTTAGCCAGATGCGCCGCCCCAGCCATCGCCATGTGCGAGCAATGCCGTTGTTATCGACGTGTCGGGTCGTTGTTGTGGTGTCGCCGATTTGTTATCCGTCTTATAGCTTCTCTCTCAGTAACTCTATCTTTCGGATCATGTGGGTCAAAGGACGTGAAAACCTGGTCAACAGGAGTAATTCAATTTTAAATCAATGGTGGAACAAAAGAATGGAGTTGTAAGGTTGGGCTTCATCAGTTTAGCCACCTCTAAACATTGTCCAACCGACACAATAGGCCGAATGAAGGAAGAAGCCCTATGTCAGAAAAAAGAAAAAGATTGTAGTAAGATCACGGTCGAACAAATAACATGCTAAATCAAGAAACACCTAGGCGGTCCTCACATTGTACGGCTCGCCAATACCAAACAAACGGGCTTGATGTGGAAGGCAAAAGGTTTCCCCGGCCAATCAATCTAATCTATTGTCGAATCTCTAAGCTTTAATTATAAGAAAGACTTTAATACCCTTGTACCCCCTCTTCAGAGAAGGATCGTTGGATGTAATTGTATATTTCAAATATCTCCTATGCCTATAAATAAAAGATCTTTTTATGAAAAAAGGGTTACGTTCTTTCGTTCTAATGTTCACTCTTTGTCTCTTA
>NW_018165150.1:6858-9225 GCF_001263595.1 Phalaenopsis equestris | reverse complement strand
AAATTGAGCATCTTAATTTAACTTCATATTTTATTTAGCTTCAAAATAAGTTTATATGTTCTAATCAAAAAAAAAAATAATTTTTTGTTAGGTGTGACATCATTATGTGATAATTTATTTTAGGATAATCTTTTTTTGAAAGCTAAAGTTTATTTGTTGCATAGTTTCTCTTAAGAAAACTTTTGTAAATGTATCTTAAATTTCATATAACATTAAAAGGATCTTACAAAATCACTCATATGTAAATAAACATGTTTAGTGCACAATGTCTGGTGGTTTAGGTAATATATTTACAACTTATAGGAGTAGAAACACTCATATATCATCATGGTTTGTTTGGATACGTAAACTCACATTTGCATAGATTTTGTTTTCACTTGAGCATAGTTTGTTTACTCTTTCCATTTTATGAGCGAACCAAGAGCAATTGAGCATCCTAAACTGTTGGATAGACTTATTACGTAGGAATGCTTTAGGAATGCTTTATCTCTAAGATTGTTGAAAATAGGTGGTATTGGAAAGTTGATGCTGGACACACATAATGAGCAATCTTACAAAATTACATCACTAAAACCATGAGATGGAGGCTATATGTTATTAGTAGATAATACGAAAAGAAAAATTTTTAGAGTTGGTACTATCAGTTGTCGTACAATCATAAAAAAGGTCATACTAGTTAATAGATTGAAGCGCAACCTAATCAGTATCAGGTAATTATGTAATAAAGGGCATGACGATCAATTTATTGTTAATTTAATTTAACTAACTGGTGAAACATTTCTCATAGGTTACAATAATAAAGATTTTCTTACGTAAGCATTTATGAGTTACAATAATAAATATGATTTGTCATATAATTAATGAAGTAAATATAAAATTAATTTTTAATAAGGCTTTTAAGGTGATCTAGAAAAGAAAGTAACCAAATTTATCTACTTTTTTTTAATCTAAGTGATTTGTACTGAAAAGTTTAAAGTGGGTCATAAGAAATTTTATGGTTAGATAGAGTATTTTTTATAATTCACATTATATTAAGTCATTTACAATGTTCAATAACTAAATAATGATTCCATATGAATCTAATCATGTGACATTTGATGAATAGACATGCTCGCTACCTAGAGTAAGAGATTTAGATGAAGTAGTTGATATATTGAAAAACCTAACCTTAATTTGATTTCAAGTTACAAAGCATGATCATACTACCCCAAAATTACCCAAAAAGTAGAGATATTTTTCTAATTTGTAGAAGAAATTAATCATAGGTGATCAAAATTAAAGTCATGAAGGAAGCTCTATAAGATAAATATTGAAGGAACTCAATGTAGAGTTAAATCGATTTGTTAAAAAAGATGCAAGAGAGATACTTCCTAAAAGTATATACAGCTTATTTTCTTATGAAATATTCTTGGAAGTTGCTTTCAGACAAAATTATTATTAAAAATTGTAATTTAAGGGATGTTACTTAGAAATATTTTAAGAAAATCGAATGAGATAGTCGTTGAAATATCTCTTTTTCATGCATCATTGACTTCTTCCAAACAACATCTTTTTTCGCCTTTGAGTAACTCTCTACCACGAAGTTTCACTAAGGGCTCTTTAAATCTGTAGTGATTAGTACTCATATTCTTTTGGTAATAAAAATTTAAATGTCATCATCGATTTATGAATATTACAAAATTGAGATAGTAGAGTTGGTCTTTGAATAATGTATTCATATTCAATCATTGCTTGAATAAATATCAAATGTTCATTTGAGATATAGTGTCTAACCTTAGACGTAAAATTTAGCTCTACGAGTCCTTGAACAAGGCTTTAGCCTTATTAATGATACTCAAATCTTATTTAAACAAACTAGCTCAGTTGCAATTTTATACTCTTATATACATGAACTTACCTTGTAAGTGGAATCAAGTTAAAGGAGTTTGGTTTAAAGGTATAGCTAGTGTTCTTGAAAAGGGAAAACATAATGAAGAATATGCCTCCATGAGTACAATTATAGATATATAGATTTGACCATACAAAAGGTTGATTCATTTGATAGAGGCATATTTTTTTTTTATCAATTTTATTCCCCACTTGAAATCTTTATTCCTATTTTCGTATTAATCTCCTCTTACTTTAACTCATTTTCATGAGTACATTTATAAATACATGAATTTCAATTTATAGTTAAGTAGGTTCAAATCATGTTCGAATGAGGTTCATATCTCATTCAAACAAGACTATAGCAAAGCTGATTTTTTAACGTAGAATTCTCCTTTTGTTTTCTCTTAAATTACATTTTGATATTTCTCCAAGACAAAATTCATATGCAATAACCTCAATGATTCATAAACCACACTCGCTTATATATATATATATATA
>NW_018165150.1:0-6840 GCF_001263595.1 Phalaenopsis equestris | reverse complement strand
GGACGTATATATATATATATATATGCGTGTTTGTGCACGCGCGTGTTTGCATTTAAAAATTTAATTAATTTTTAAGAAGTTTCATGCTATCTGAGATCGAATTCTCTCGCCTTCTAGGAAGTGGGAGGGACTCATCTTTTACAATGATTTCTTTTATCTGTTTTATCTTATCACCGGTACTGCTGCTAACAATTCACCAATAAAGTGTTCCATTAATACCATTTATAGCTTATATTTGAGATCTTTTCTTATTACATTTCGGAGAGCTATTTAATTCTCGAAGCAAATGAAAAAGCTGTTTGTACCATGTACTTAAAATAAGATGTATATCACATGTCTTCATATTTAATTAAACAAATATTAACACAATGATATAAGTCCAATATGATTTACATTCTCTCCTGTCCAAGAGCTAACTATATAAGATCATAGATGAGAATGTGATACAGAAAAAATGTGCTTAATTCTTTATCTTTTGTTTTTATTAAATATATTCATAACTATCACTCAAATGTAATAGTTTGTTTTTAATTGATGCCCATTAACATGAAAATTTGTAGTTCAATAAAAGATTTGATTGAAGATTAATTGAGATTGAATTTAGCTTGAATTCTTCTCAAAACACACTTAGCATAAATAGAAACAAAATTAATTAACTTACAAAGTATGATCACTATTTGATTGATTTATTTAATTTTGCTAATTAGCTATATTATATTAAGCTTGAATCCATTATTTTAAATAGATCAATATCATCCCAAAAAAAGGTACAATTAATTAACAAAATGCATCTCATATGAGAAAATCTCATGAACATTTTAATTATTCGACCAACTAAAATTTAGAGGTTAAGAATGAATTTATAAAGCAAATGTAATTAAAAACATCTAATTTTTTACTAAAAATTATCGAGTAAATGCAATATGACAACATGGAGCCATGATGAAATATGACAACATAAATTTTACACCACGCATAAAAAAGATCTACGAATTATAACAAAAACTTTAAAAGTTAGGGGCAACCAAAAACTATTATATCGAGAATGTACACCATATCCTATACGATCTTGAAAGTTTTTCATATCACATTTTTGTAAGCTATGTAACTCTGTCCTATAAAATAAGTACTTCTCCCACTCTTGTCGCATTACCTGAAATCAAAATTTTAGATACAAAAAAAAAAAAAAAAAAAACATAATTTTAATTATGAAAAAAAAGATATCAACTATTAAGAATCAATTATTACATGAAATCATTTTAATTTATATTAGAAAGCTGAAACCCAAGCATTTTTCACGGGTCTCAATCACTAAAAAAGGAGCAAGCATCATTTGTAGTGACCTCATGTTGTTGGCGTTGAATGTTCACATTTATTGTGTCAGGCTGATTGCCAAATTGTTTGTGTGATTTGCATCCGAAGCAAATACTTTATTAGTTTTGTTAATATAAGTTGGCCCGCAATCATTAGAAGCCGCACCTTTGAATCTAACTGAATGCTCCTGCAAGCCGAATTCGAGAAAGAGAAATACTCAAAGCTTAGTTGATCCACAACTAGTGGCTTTCGAGAGATCGTCTATCTCATCCATTATATTCTCAAAGTCCTCAACAGAGTAAACTGAGATCAGGGTGTCTAGAATTTGTTTAGGATATTGGTAGCAGATGCGGACAGGACCGCCACAGGCATCCTCCATCTTTGAACAAAACTCTTGAAAGACGGTATTACGGCGGAAGGCAATGATTCTCGTTTGTCCGCCAACATAATGTAGATTTTTCGTCTTGACGACTGTCTATAATCTTGCCACCAAAGCTGCAGAGGAGTTTCACCTTGCGTGATGTTTGGTCTTTCGTAGTGTTTTGTGCGAGAGTGAAATGGTAGATGCAGGTGGCATTCAGATAGACTTCAGGAGTTTGTTCAATGGTGGTTCGGGATAGAAATTCCAATTGACTGTCATAGGTGTGCAGCAGGTTTTGGCGGTGGATGAATTGGGGAAAATGTTTGAAAAGTGGAATGGGAAGATGGGGAATTTTACAGGAGGTTTATGTATATGTTGATGAAAAGAATGCAGCAGGCAGTTTTTTGCCACGGAGCAAGCAGAGGCGATGAAAGTAAACATTCCGGAAAAAAAGAATTTGGAAGCAGAGGCGATGTAGTTTCGGAGGGGCAAAAGATGCAATGTGGGGAACTCTAAATCTGGAAATGATCGGAGGTTGAAGACGAGCGAAGGTATCGTTTTTTTGGAAGTGGAATTGAAGCTTTTGTTGAAACTTAAAAATTAATAAAATTCGACTGTGTGCGGCAACTTCCCTTGGAATTACAAACAAATTCCCCTAAATCTCACGACTGTGCCGATTCTCTCTTTTAAAATATTAAAAAGAAAACTTTGGAATAGTAAAGAAATTTATAGTTTATTAGCAAAATAATAAGATATATATATATATAGCAATTTCATACAGAATTAATTTTTGGCTCATAAAAAAACTAATCTTTTCGTTAAGTTTCAATAGCTGACCTTCACTTTCTTGCATTTAGATATGTGTTTATATATATAGCAATTTCATACAGAATTAATTTTTGGCTCATAATTAACTAATCTTTTCGTTAACTTTCAATAGGGGCATTTTTATATACATACCAACCTAATTCCTATGTGTTTACATATCTAACACCTAACTTCACTTTTTAAATTTATACAACCTAAATCTCCCTTGTTTCATAAAAAATTGACACTATTTTAACTTTTTTAATAAGGTAACATATATGTAAAATTTAAAGTTTAGGTGTTAGGGACGTAAATAGATAGGAATTAAACGGCATGCATTTAATTCTTTCTTTCAAATAACATTTCACAGATGAAATATCTATACAATTAATTTCCTCAATGGTATGCTTTGAAATTTGAAGTATCTTCCTAATTGTTGAGTCAAACTTAACCTTTACCACTATTATATCTATTCAATTATTCAATCAATGTTGAAACAATTTAAGGTCAAGGATTGAAGACCGTCTAGACATAAGAAATATCAAGATGCATTTGATTTATCTAATTGGGGCACACAATGACCTCTTAGAATGTATTTGTCGTGGAGGTACATTGGTCATATATTAATGGATCACAGGTATGTTCTTGTCATGATGGTGCCTTATTAGAAACACTAGTCATATGTTCTAAGATCTCACGTATGTGCTTATTAGGAATATTAGTCATATATTGAATAACAAAAATTTAACATATCATTATGACATATCATAATTTGAAAAATTATGATATTGATTAAGTCTCACTTAGTATTCTTTTTTAACTCACTAATTTAGATTAAATAAAATAAATCACATATTATCTATGTTTGATATTTATTATATATTGTAATACAATGCTTCATCGATTAGTTTTCTATCATCTAAATCATCTATCCTTAACGACCTTGTAAAATTGAATAATTGTTGGGAGAAATGAGAAGAAACTTAGATGTGTGTGTGGCTAGAGTTGAATCATAACTAATAGTGGTCCTCATAGAGAAGAGATGGTGGACAGTGATGGTGATACTGATGTTGCCATTTTTTTTAGGCAAGTGATGATTGTGATGAAAGTCATATATTGGGTGGTACATAGGTATCAGGTCTATTGGAGTCATAATTCCTCCCTGTAAAACACCTCCAACACGCAAATGATTTACTTTTTCCATAGATTAATCAAATATTTTTAAAGATTTCACTCAACAAATAAGATTTCATATCATAAATATACTATTTAGTTCATTTCTCACTTTGCTCATCAAATTGATAACCAAGCAAAAATTTAGTTAGCTTTTGGCTCTCTTCTTACTAATTTGAACATTTATAGGTTCTTTGTGTGTGTGTGCGTGTGTTTATTATGTTGAGTTGGAGTTGTACGAGTGCCTCTAGCAAGCCTCAAACACTAGAATATTGAATGAACATTGTATAATGAGCTTGTGCTAATAGTAAAAGTACAATCTAATCAAAGGAGCAACGTAATCAATCTTACAAGGAGCATAATATGTAAGAGGAATGAGTTAAAAAAAATTATAATGAGCCAATATCCCTTATGGAAAATTACTTTATTTTCCCACCATAACTACATCTAAAAAGCTTTTAATGAGTCTATAGGATGTGAAGTCTAATAATCTTATTCTACTATAAAATGCATTATTGATGTTGAAAATGTGTTGATTTATATGATTGTAAGAAGCATTAAACAAACAAAAATAGCTTGAACTTATGACTTACATGCTAAAAATTTTGTGGGTTAGTTAAATATATTATTTAGAGTTTGAAATATTGAAAAAAGTTATTGGATTTGGCTTTCTAAAATCCTTAAAAAAGTTTGATATATGAAGATGACGCTTATTAATCCTAATTTAGAGGACTCATAATCTATAAAATTTGAGAGGGAATTCCATTTTGAATTGAATCTGATCCTTAAGAGAAATTATTTATTATGTATAAAAGTACCAATTACATGATTCAAATGATATGATTAGAGTACTTCCAACGATCAAAATTCCAATACCACATAGAATAATGTATAGGGAAATATTTAAATTTCATACGTAAATGAAATAGAAAAAATACCTAATTCAACTCTTTTCCATACTTTTATTTACTCTAATAAAAGAATCTTATATTTTGTAGTCAACAAATCAAATTAAAATACGAAACAAAATTTCTAATTAAAGATATTAAAATGGAAGCCTAAGTGAATACCCATAGTATTCCTAGTTAGAAAAAAAAAATGGAAGAAATCTCATATTTGATTCTAGGAATTGATTTGAGAATTGCTACAAGATATTTGATGTGATTTGATTGAACTTTATTTAATTGATTTGAGATTATTGACATTATTGACATTATCTCCTTATAAATCCCATGATATTCACAAATTAATTTATAGTAGAATGTTAGGTTGTGAAGTTTACTTTTGTCCCCTGAAAAAAAGTGTTATGCAAATGTTGTTAAGAATGACATTCCATAAGTTTGTCTTAAAGGTTGGAGGAGGGATGAAGTTCCAAAATATATCCAATACGAAGATTATTTTATTAAGAAAATTTTGAAAATTGATTATATCTCCACTACCCTAAGCATTGTGTAAAGAGAGATATCATCATATGTTTTTTATTGAAATAATTAGAGTTATAAATTATCCATAATTAAATAATAATAAAATATTAAGTTGTTGCAATAGGACGTGATCATTAATTAGGTGAACTTGAGTAAAATTATTATGTCTTTTGTGATGATCCTCATTTCTATTTAATCTATATCGGTGTCTGAAATAGATTTTAAATATTTATTAACAAGTTGTTTAATAAAATATGTAATTATAATTTATTTTTCTTTGATGTATTTAGGCAAAAATAAGAATATATGATGCTAAAGTAAATGTATCAAAATAATAATCATTTTGCATTTTCTAATTTGTGGTATTTGTTTGCTCTAACCATAAGAATCCATGACCATAATTACTAAGACACTAAATATGCATCAATAAATTAATTCATGTATGACTTTTGCCCAAACAAAATTTTAAAGTTCATTATCGAGCAATTTTGTTTCTAGAATCATGAGTAATAAATAATAATAATAATAATAATAGATGTACAAACACACCCAAATATGTTTATATTAAAAATAAAAAAAAACATAACTATGATATCAAATTTATTTAAGAATACTTAATATTTCAAAGATTGATTGAGGGGAGGAGGAATGGAAAATTCAAGGCTATATGATCATTGGGGAGGGAAGGAGTGAAAGTAGCCAAAGCATTTTTGTTCATTATTTTTTCCTTTATGCTCCCTAAAGAGCAAGTTTATAATATTTATTATATAGAGTATCTCGTATAAACTTATGACCTGCCTAATACACTGCTTACTTAACGCTACAGTCATGACTTTCAAGCAAGCACGCATAAAGAACAAGGCGGTGAAATTCAAGTTGTAAAGAGGAAGACAACATACATATTGCTCAATTCTGTGAGGTTATTGCATCACTTTTATTTTTGGGAAATTTACACACATATTGCTCAATTCTTATATATTTACATATCTGACATCCAATCTTCAGTTTTTACATACATTCCACCTTACCTTAACATCAAAAGGCATATTTTAATTTTATAAATTTAAAATTGTGGTATAAAAAATATTTGCATGTTGTTATTTTTTTATTTACATATCTAACATACAACAAATAAAGTTTCGACATTAGATGTGTAACTACATAAGAATTGGGCGGTATATATGTAAATGCCCCTTTATTTTTTTTTTTTAAATACTTTGCATACTCCTAATATATATTTTTATTTTTTAAAAAAAATCTTCTTTTTTTTATTTTTGAGCAGAGCAAAATATAAAATAAAAAATATGAGTAAGATTATAATTACTTTAAAGGTATAGATTTTTTTATTAGTTAACTTGAATGCATTTATTGATTACTTTTAAATTAAATTTTATATAATTTTTATGAGCTTCACATAAGACTTGCACTTTTAATAAATTATATTTAGTGTGAAAGCTTCATGTTAAAAGATAAAATTAAATTTTTAGCTTATTTTAATTTATTTTTCTAATGTTTTATTTAATAATATTAATAAATAATTTATATTAATATTAGATTCATTCTATTCATATTTTCTTTAAAGTAAATTATAGTTTTAGTTATAATTTTTATTATTTTTTAACTACATATCAAATTTTAAGTCAACATTATTCAATTGATTAATGATAATAAAACATAAGACTTTTATTTGAATTAAGTGTTATTTTTTTAATTATTTATAATATGTCCCCCCCACAATTTTTTTAATTATTTATAATATGT
>NW_018165149.1:137056-151001 GCF_001263595.1 Phalaenopsis equestris | reverse complement strand
TAAAATGTCATAATGTCGCTTATGAGAAATATAAGAGATGCTCAAAAACTTACCATGAAATAGATGCACCGAAAATCCTCCAACTACAACAAAGGCTCATCGCCGTCAAGTTGAGATAATCTGGAGGGTAACTAGTAGCGATAATGATGACTTTCCAGATGGAAGGAATGGGGTGAATCCCTTCCATTAGGTGGAGTATAAGGATGAAGAAGCACTACCAAGAATATTTGGCATGAAATGTCAGAGTGGAGAAGCAAAAACAAAGGTAGATTTACTGAGTTTTACGTTAGCAAGGATCCAAAAGAATTCATTGAGTGCTCTAGACAGTGGAATGTGACTCTGAGTACCATGGCATCCAATTGGACAAAATGGTAAATATCACGACTCGGTCTGAGGCTTAGAGTTAACCATGACGGGTATATTTGTTAACGACCATTTGAGACATGTGTTGAACGCAAATAAGCCTGCAATATATACGCAGGGCAGAGATGCAAATTAAAATTTATAAGAGAGTAAATTAATATCTTTCAAATTTCTAAATTTAATTCGAATATTTGGTCAGATGCAACTTTATAAGAATTTCAAATCACAAGTTAACTAAAAATAATTTCAACATTTATGATCTTTGGTTAATTACAGCCAATAAAATGTTGAAACTTGACAAAATTGAATCATTTTGGACATCTGCATGTTTTCTATTTAGAACCAATAAAATGGGGCATTTGCAAAAAGTCGATTCACTCTAGAGGATAAGATTATGTTCCTTAGCAACAACAGGATACTGATAAACAAAAAGCTTACTTCTATACAGGCATTGTTGTGTGCTGTCTAAGGATTCAAGCTGAAGAGCTTGAAAGCAGAAATAATGGAGCTGATAGCGAAAGCCAAGAAGGCGGCGAAAGAGGCCGCAATTGAGCCAATCAACATGTTGGTGAACATATCACTGCCAAACATGGAGGTCCAGTCATCAATTCGAGCGGCTGCTGACGAAGATGCAGACATCAGTAAGTATGCCAATACCTGAAAGTTTTCAAAAGGTTGCAGCTGAATGTTTCTTGTGGAACAAATGGTTGCTGTTTGGGTCATAGGATTTTGCGAGAAAGGAAACGAGCAATGGGTGATTAGTTGTATATTACTGATTGTAGAGATCATAAAAATCGCATTTTTATTTATTGAGCATAAATTTTAATGCAAGTCATGCATGTTGACATGATTTGAGTAAGATCCAGCTAAATTTAGCATAAAAATTCATCAAACATCAAATAAACTTGGAACACATAGCCAAATAAACTGTCTCGTTGTGATTGAAGCATCAGCAACCAAAAAGGGGGCATTTACATACTAACTCCCAACTCCTATGTATTTACAAATCTATTACCCAAACTTTGTATTTTACATTTATACCACTCAAAGCTTTCATTTGACATTAGAAATATCAGTATTTTAACTTTTAAAAAGTAAAATACACCTTGTTGATGCATAGGTGAAGTGACATGTAAAAATTGAATTTTAGGTGTTACATATGTAAATAAATATAAATTCAGTGCTATGTATGTAAATCTTCCAAAATAAAGAATAAATAAATAAATAAACTTTGAAGGTCAAATAAGCCAAGATGGGATAAATCTACATGGAACGGCCCGATTCTAGTCGGACTGCTTTCTCACAATTTCCTGCTTCCGAGGAAGGAAACAGTTGCTGCTGTTGTTGTCACACCCATTGGCCGCCAAGTCTGTTAGGTCCTCTGCATAAGCATCACTCGAGTGTGTGCTTGTTACAGTGCAAATAAGTTGTCAACTTTCTTGCCTCATGGAATAACTATGACAACTAGAAACGTATTTCGTGAGCTATTTATAGCAAATGATTGCTCTCCAGAATATTTTCATACGAAAAATGTAACATTTTAACATTGTTTTTTTGCTGCCCTATATTAGAATGACAATCCTAAAATGGCCATTGAAATTGCGACGATACATCCATTGAACTTGTGGCAACATGATTTCTAAGATGGCATATTCAAATCATCAATCAAAGACAATGATAACGGCAATCACTGGAAAACCACCACCATTTTCCTCTTGAATTCGATCCAACCACAATAGTTGGGTTAGCCAAAAGGCAATATTATCCAATCTAGTTCAATTAAGAGAGTGATTTGCATAGCTCATATTTACTATGAAGAATATTCTAAAACATTAATAATAATGAATGAAATACCCACAAAATACCATTAATAAACACACCACGAATGCATCAAGGCATTGTGTTTGTGGAGCCAAAAGCACCCCAGAACCCTGTGGCTAAGCGTTGGGTTTGGACGCCTAAGCGCCATTGCTGGACACTGCTTCTGAAGGGGGTGCTTTTGCGCCCAATTTTGGGCGGAACAGAGAAGCCGGCGTTTTTGTGTCAGCCGTTTTGTTGGGCACGGGTTATGCTTTCAGAGAGCTTGGCGCTTAGGCACCAAGTCTGAACGCCTAAACACCAAGAGTAATTTGTCTTGAGATTTTAGTTTTTAATCTCAATTTAAAGCAGTGCCTGATGGTTTTGGTGTTTCTTCCTTCTGTATTCTTCGACGAACATCCCAGTGACGATAAGAAGTGTCGAAGAAGTGGATTGCAGTAATTCGATGTGATTCTTGCATTGGATCAGAGAGGGGAGATTGTGGAATAAGTCCTGTATATTTTTTTTTGTGTGGAGAGAACTTGTGTGAGTTCTTTGTAAAGGCTTCTGAATTTCATAGTGAAATTTTTTATGTCGTGGCTCCTTGGTTTTTCCCAGTTCTAAGAGTTTTCCACATAAAATTCTCATGTGTTTTTTGTTGCTTTGATTGTGCTTTCTGTTCAATTTTGTTCTGATTTTTTTTTAATTACGTGGTGTGATTTAGTTTCTAATTGATCCTAATCCCCACTAAAGTTGGGAATTATTCATTGGAGATTTCCTAACAAACTGGTACCAATAGGGTTCAATTTGAGTGGGAGCAATGACCAAAGAAGTAAGGTTTAAGGTGGAGAAGTTTAATGGGACGAACTTCGCTTTCTGGAAGATGCAGATTGAGAATTGTTGTGTCAGAAAAGATTATACTTGCTACTACAAGGAATTACAAAGAAACTTAAATCTATGCCTATGACATAATAAGAAGTGTTGGATCGAATGACACTAGGTTTTATTAGGTTATCACTTTTCTCATCTGTTGCATTCAACATTGTGAATAATAAAACTATGGTGGATCTCATGGCGGCACTGGCCAAGACGTATGAAAAACTTTATGCTTCCAATAAAGTTTTTCTAATGAATAAATTATTCAATATGAAGATGGTGGAAGCCAATTCTGTGGCAGAGCATATCAATAACTTTAATACTATAACAAGCCAGTTTTGTTTTATGGGGATCATGTTTGATGATAAAGTCAGAGCACTAATGATACTATCTTCATTGTCGGACAGCTGGAATGGCTTGATAACTACGATGAGTAATTCTTCAAAGAATTTGAAGTTGAACTTTGATGATATCGTGATTCTGATACTGAATGAAAAAGTTCGCAGAAAAGTTGTAAATGGTGAATCTTCAGAATTTGCATTGAATGTTGATAACAGAGGAATGTCTCTAGGCGGTAATACAGGTAGAGGCAGATCCAAGTCCAAGAAAAGAAAGTCCAAATCAGACAGAGGGTAATATTGCAAATGCGATAAGAAAGGGCATTTCAAGAAAGACTGCAAAGCTTCAAGAAAACCTGGTGGTTGAGGACAGAAAAGTAATTTCTCTACTAATATCTCCACTGGTGAAATTCAAAATGATTCTCTGGTGTTATGCATGGTCAGTACTGAATCCTGGACATTAGATTTAAGTGCTTCTTTTCATGTTTGCCCCAATAAAGAAGTATTTAAAAACTACATTCAGAGTGATCTAGGTAAGATTTATTTGGGAGATAACAAGGCCTGCAGTATTGTAGGAAAGGGTGATGTTGATATCAAGTTGTCAAATGGAAAAGTCTGGAAGTTTACTGAAGTTAGACATGTTCCAAGTTTGAAGAGAAATCTCATCTTTGTAAGTCAGTTGGTAAAGTCAAGGCACGTAACAAATTTCACGAGTGATTCGTGGAAGGTGTAGTGATGGCTCGGGCCAACATAGAAGGAACTGTTTATCTGATCCATGAAAAGACTGATTTCATTGATGTGGCTAGGACCACGGTGGATGCAGGTCTGTGGCATCGTAGATTGGTCATATGAGCGAGAAAAGTATAAAGTCCCTACTTTCGAAGAATAAACTTCAGGGTTTGAAGTCATTTGATCGGATTTTTGTGAAGATAGTATATATAGCAAACAAAAGAATGTTTCTTTCTCCAAGAGCAAGTCAGTGGTGAAATCAAAGAAACTGGAGTTAGTGCATAATAATGTGTGGGATTCCAGTTCAATCCATTGGAGGTTGTCGCTATTTTGTCACGTTTATTGATGGTCACACTTGTATGGGTTTATTTCTTAAAGAAAAAATTTGATGTATTTGAAGTCTGTAAGAAGTGGAAGGTTATGGTAGAAATTGAGGCAGGCTTTAACCAAAATGTCTCAAATCAAATAATGTGAGCGAGTATCGTGATCATAAGTTTGAGAATTTATGTGCTACAGAGGGAGTCAAGCATGAGTTCCCTGCCCCAAGGACACCAGATCATAATGGCGTGGTTGAACGCATGAACAGAACAATCATGAAGCGTGCTAGAAGTATGAGACTGCATGCAGGCTTTGCCAAAATAGTTTTAGGCTGAAACAGTGAACACTAAAGCTTATCTAATCAGTCATAATCTATTAGTATCTTTGGAGGAAGGCTTACCTGAAAAAAGCTGGAGTGACAAAAAAGTGTGTCTGTTTTACTTAAGAGTATTTGGGTATTCTGAATATGTGCATGTTGATGTAGGGACCAGAAGCAAGTTTGACTCGAAATCTGTCAAGTGCACCTTGATTGGACATGGCTCAGATGAATTTGGGTATAAGTTCAGGGATTATCAGAATCAGTAATTCATCAGAAGCAGGTGAGTCACATTCAATGAGATGGAGATGTACAAGAACAGAGTAAGAACTCGGGATAGTCCGTCAATTACTTCTAAAGAATCCAGATATGTGGAGATAGATGACGCTGGTGATCAGGAGGATGGAGAAAGAACAAGTGTTCAACCAGCAGGAGCACTGGAAGTTCCTCAGTCATCTGCTACAAAAGTCAGAATATCTAGCAGAGTGATACGACCCGTACACAAGTATTCTCATTCTTTACACTAATTGTAACTAACTGATAGTGGTGAACCAGAGTGCTTTGAGGCCACTCAAGTTGAAGATTCAAGGAAGTAGGAGATAACTATGGATGAAGAAGTACAATCTTTGGAGTCGAATCAGAATTGGGATTTGACAATACTACCAAATGGCAAAAGAACACTACACAACAGATGGATCTACAGACTGAAAGAGGAGACAGATGACAGCAAACGCTACAAGGCAAGACTTGTTGCGAAGAGTTTTCAGCAAAGGGAATGAGCAGATTACTCAGAGAACTTCTCCCCAGTGGTAAAGATGACGACTGTCAGGGTTGTGCTGAGTTTGGTAGCAAAAGATCAACATCTGAAGCATATGAATATAAAAACAGTTTTCTTACATGGAGATCTGGATGAGCTATATATGGTGCAACCAGAATGTTACAATGTTTCAGGCAAAGAAGGTTCGATCTACAAATTGAAGAAGAGCCTCTATGGCTTGAAGCAGGCCCCGAGACAGTGATACAAAAGATTTGACAGATTTATGTCAAAAAATGGGTACTTAAAGTGTCGATAGACCACTGTTGCTTCTTCAAACACTTCAACAATTGTTATATCATGCTTCTTTTGTATGCGTATGACATGCTGATTGCAGGGGCAGATATGAAGAAAATCAGGGACTTAAAAAAACAATTAACAAGTTAGTTTGACATTAACCAGGAAGATCCTCAGAATGAGAATCAGTGGGGACAAAAGTGAAGGAACACCGAAATTATCTCAGACAGTATGTTGAAAAGATCCTATAGAGGTTCAACATGAGTGAGGCGAAACCAGTTAGCACTCTCTTGGGTGGTCACTTCAAACTATTTAAAGAGTTATTGCCTAACTCTGAAGCTGAGCAAGCACAAATAGAAAGAACCCTTTATGCTTCAACAGTTGGAAGTTTGATGTATGTGATGATTTGTACCATACCAGATATTTCATATGCAGTGGGAGTGGTCAGCGGGCACATGACCAACTAGGTAAGCATCATTGGGAGGAGGTAAAATAGATTCTCAGGTATTTGAGGGGAACAATCAACGGGGCACTTTGTTATGGAAGTGCAGGGATCAGTTTATAAGGATTCATAGATTTAGATTTGCACATGTGAACAGTAGGAGAAGTACAATATTTATATATTGGGAAACACAGCGGTGAGTTGGGTTTTCATGTTGTAGAAGATCGTTGCACTTTCAACTACGGAGGTCGAATATGTTGCTATTACTGATGCTAGCAAAGAGATGATTTGACTACAAAGTTTCATGATAGAATTGAGCAAGGACAACAGATTGGAAAACTCTACAATAAGAGTAGGAGTGTGATTCATCTTGCTAAGAATGTTGTTTTTCATGCCAGGACGAAACATGTTCAGGTGATATATCATTTCAAGCGCTATCTATTTGAAGAAGGACAGTTGTTCCTATAGAAGATATATACAGCTCAGAATGGACAGTTGTTCCTATAGAAGATATATACAACTCAGAATCCTACAGATATGTTGAGAAAGGTTGCGAATATCGAGAAACTGAAGCAATGCTTGGCTTCAGTTGGGCTTCATGAAGGTTGAGATCGAGGGTGAGCCACACCACGGAACGTGACCACAATACGAGACTATGAAGATGATTCAAGTGCAGGTACAGAGGACTGGTGTTGGGTGTTATTGTCTCCAAGTGTAAGATTGTTGTGTTTGTGGAGCCAAAAGCACATCAGAACCTAGTGCCTAAGCGCCCATTGTTGGGCGCGACTTTTAAAGAGGCGTTTTTGTGCCCATGTTTGGGCACAAACAGAGAAGCTGACGCTTTTACGCCAACCCTGGGGGCTCAAGCGCCTGTTTTGTCGGGCATGGGTTATGCTTCCCAAGAGCTTGACACTTAGGCGGCAAGTCTGGGCGCCTAAGCACCAGGAGCAGTTTATCACAGGATTTCAGTTTTTAATCCTGATTTCAAGCAAGTTTCGATGGTTATAGTGTTTCTTCCTTGTTTATACTTTGACGAGCATCTTGGTAAAGGTGAGAAGTGCCGAAGAAGTGGATTTTAGTGATTCTTGTGTCGGATCGCAGAGAGAAGATGGTGGAGAGTATACTGTAAGTTTTACTTGTGTGTGGAGAGAGAACTTGTGCAAGTTATTTGTAAAACTTTCTGAATTTCATAGTAGAACTTTTGCTGGTGTGGCCCTATGGTCCTTTTCCGTTCTCGGATTTTTCCACGTAAAATTCTCGTGTGTTTTCTTCTTACTTTGATTGTGCTTTCAGTTCAAGTTTGTTCCGATTTTTTCTTGAATTGGTGCAATTTCGTTATTCCGTGGTGTGGTGTAAAGTGAGGAATTGTTCGTTGGAGATTTTCTAACACAAAATGTGCCTTGTCCATTACCGCACAAGGCGTTTGTTGTTCATTAACATGAAGTGTTACTTGTCATCATCATTTGAAATCTTGAGCATCACACGCATTACCAACCAAAAAAGTTTAATCCTTTGCCGACTAGGGTTGTACTCTTAGCAACCTAAGGCAATATACACCCCTTGAACTAGTTTCACCACCCATCATTGTAAACTGCATTACTCACTCATCAAGTATGCTATATTTTTCATTCCATATTTGACCATGTTGGTCACTCCTTGAAAAACTTCATTACATGTTCTATAGGCAGTCACATTGCTCGCTCTACCTCAAGCAACTTTGTTGTCTACTCCATAGCCAATTATATCACTCATTCCTCAACTTTGTTGCTTGGACCATAACCAAATGCATTATTCGCACCACTTCATAAGGCAACTCCACTTTAGCCAATAACATACCTGATATCTCTACAAACCTTTGATGATCGCACATAAATCTACCACATCCCTCATTCAGGTTCAAAATCATATTCCATTCACTTTAGTTGTTGAGGCTCCAACAATGAATTACCATTATAAGGGAAACTTGCAAACATCAAATCATGCTAAGAAAAAAGAAAAATGTGGACATCCATGTCGGCCGTTTTTTTTTTCATGATTTGAAAAAGTGATGATTTTATAATTTTGAAAATAATTTAAATATGAATATAACCTTTTTGATCTTTTAAAAGTAATATTTTAATTTTAAAATAGGTCGAACGGGTCTCACATTTTAAATAGTTTAGATGATTGAATACAATACTACAAGTAATACACTTATCCCGAAGAAATAAATGTATCAATTGTAATAGGGATTCAATCACCTAGACTAAAGAATTTGTGATATTCGTTTTGATCTGCGAAATATTTTATAAAAAGGCCAACAAGTTCCCCTTCCTAACATAAAAATTAGATAGGGATTATTTTATCTGAGTTCCTGGTTCCCTATAGAGACGAGCCCCTATAGTTAATTAAATTTTAAATGATCGAAATCACTTAAGAAAACTCTCGATTAAGTTCAGGTGGTTTTGCTTTCAAGATTTCAAAGTTTAGGTTTTCACGATTGGACATGGGAAAATCAAATAGGAATGACTCAAAATAGGAACAATTATTTAAGGAATCCAAAGGGAAGAAAAGTAGGGGATATCACAGATCTGGGGAAAACCCCGGTGAACTCCCAACTATCCTATTGTTTGGCTTTATTTCTTTGAAATGATGATTATTTGATATTTCAATTCTGCAAATTATTTAGGACTTAGAACTTATGTTTGCACAATATCGGACTGTGCAAATAGCCTAAAAAGACAGGAGGACTTACACTGTACCGCACAGTAATCACGGAATCCTAAAACGTTAGGACTTATAATTGTACAACAGAGTTGTACAAAAGCCTAAAGAGTGATCTTATGGGTTGTTATTTAAACTAAAGAAGGTGATAGGTGATGTGAATGTGTTTAGATGCTGCAGATCCACCTTGAAGTTGTTCCTCGTCGTGTTGCCCATGATATTCGCTCCAAGCTCCTTGCCGTGACGAGTTTAAGTTTTCTAGGGTGTCCAGTTACGATGTCAAATCAAACGACCCTATGGTTGTAGTCCTCTAAATGTCCTATATAAAAGAATGCATGCTTAAAGCTATATAATATAAAATGTGCAATACAGGACAAACAGTAGGATGCATGTAGAACAGTAGCAGATAGAAACAAGAATAGTATAACATGTTGTACAGAAAGAACGGTAACAGGCAGAAACATGAATAGTATAACATGTTGTACAGTACAGTAGCAGGAAAAAACAGGAATAGTATAACATGTTATACAGAAAGAACAATAACAAGTAGAAACAATGAATAGTGTAACATGTACAAGTAGAAACAAGAAAATGAAGTGTTGTAAAATGTAAAGCAAACATGTATGCCCGTGAGATCCGTTGTTCCTTAAGTATAGCAAGTCTACATCCATCGCAAAAAAGCAAAGTCCGGAAGAAAACGTCATCCAGGAAATCCGGGAAATCCGAAGAAGAGTGTAACAACGACTCATGAAAACAACTCATGACAGAAAACTCGAGAAAATCAACGAGAAAAGACTCGAGTAAAAGAAAAGAAAAAAAAATCCACAAAAAAAGCTGAAAGAAAGGAAAAGTAACATGAGTGCCTTGTCCCAAAACTTCGATAAAACAAAAAGAAGATTCAGATGAGGGGGACCGCAAGCACTCGTATGGGACTAGGCCAGCTATATTTATTCTCGAGGGTCCACGAAGGCTACTCGGGAAGGCTACTCGGTCACCCGAATGTATAAAACCCGCCACTGGTCTAGAAGTGTGTCTTGAACCTCACTTAGAGGGCTATTTCCCAGCCTAAACAAATATTCGTCACATGGACAATCAACTTTAAACTATGTTTTATGGACAATCAACTTTAAACTATGTTTTATGTTTTTAACATGCATACAAATTTTAAACATGCAAAGAAGAGTTATCAATTTTTGTTTCGTAGAAAAGTATGTTTTTGCTTGAAAAAGTTTTGTCAAAACTTCTATTTTTTTTTAGAAATTTTTGTTGTCCACGAGTCGATTACATTGTCGGGTGTGGGACTGCCAACAACCTGAGGAGGTTCGAGCCAACTCCCTCTAGACTTATGCCAGTGAAGGATACAGTTATCATATTTTTCATCAAATGTTTGGATCTTGATGTTATAGGATATGACATCTTTCTGCTCTATATTTGGTGTGCCTTTATGATCAACACCGTACGCCCCAAAACGACTACTTGCGACCTTGCTTGATGGATTCACGTATAGCAAAAGGCTATACGTGGACACTTATGCATGGGACAAATGTATCGAAAATCGAACCAAGAAGAAAGGAAAAGAAAAGAATAAAAATCGGGTGAGAGAGAGGAGGGACTGATTCACTTAAAACATCGAAAAGAACAAAGGATGAATCAACCCTCAAAGCTCGTGACAAAAAGATTTGAAAATGAAGACCCGAAGATCCCTGAATCAATCCGAAATGGATATCACTTTCTCACTTTTTTTTTTAAATTGGACCAACCCGAGTCAAAATAGCCTCCTAACGCTGGCATCAATCCTCCAAAAATATCTTTCGTAGGCTCAATTTGACTCAACCGAATACTCTCCCAGATAGGACTTGAAAATCCTCCAAATTCCAATAATTTGGAGAATTTTCAATCGAATACTCTCCCAATTTGACTCAACCGAATACTCTCCCAAATAGGACTTGAAAATCCTCCAAAAATATCTTTCGTAGGCTCAATTTCATCGAAGTTTCCAATCTATAAGCCTCTTTGATGTTTCATATGCAATTTCCAACAAATTTGTATAGCTTACATCCTTGCATGAAACGATGGACAAACTCTTCAAATGCTCGTAGCGTTTAAGACTTTCAAGCACATCAAAATTCATAATATTTCATAAACTTTTAATGTCCCTGGATAATTCTCATCCATCAACAATTTCGCCCAATTCAAGGATAAATATGTGAGCTTTCCCTTTCTCAATTTTTTTTTGCTTTGCCAACATCTCCAACATTCTTAACAGTCAACCAATGCGCCAAAAGAGGAATCTATCCATCAAGAGAGATTGCAAAATATATAATTTCAGCGCAGGGCAACAACCATAATACTTCGACTACTAATAAGCCCATCAAAATCAACGCATAAGAAGCACAAATAATGGATCTCAGATAAGGGCGGCAAGGGAGCCCTCAAAACCAACATAAAAAGTGTCCAAACTACATGTTCTGGGTAGGGACAGCAAAACAGTCTCGAAATTATACCTCCAAAACCCCAAAATTAAATGAAATTTCATGAATAAACTTCGAATAGAGTGGCAACAAGAGGGATAACATCAAACCCCCCAAAAACAGGCTCCAAATGCCTCTGAGCATGCTCAACATGTATCTCAAATAGGGAAGCAATGACAAGGAGCGGAACCGAACCACCATATCAAGCTCCAAAAGGCTTAAAACCAAAATTTTCATTCAACTTATGTTTCAAACATGAGAGGACAGCAACATGAAGCAAAATCGAGCCCCCAAAACAAGCCTCAAAAAGGGCTTAAAACCAAAATTTTCATTCAACTTTTTCAAACATGAGAGGGCAGCAACATGAAGCAAAACCGAGCCCCCAAAACAAGATCCAAAACCAAGCCACTACGAGGCTAGAATTGCAGCCCAAAATATAATTAAAACAGGTTAGAATCTGCAGCTACATTAAAAGCTTAGAACGAATGTTTCTACCTTGTTGCCCACCACAAGAACAAGTGACAAAATCTTGCCTACGAGAAAAGAGAAATTTACATACAAACCATGCAATTCTTAAGTATTTAAAATATGTAGCACTTACATATATACCACCCAATTTTTTTTGATAGTCCAAAGAAATAACACAATTGCAATGTGTATTGATTCATCTTTTTTATTGCCCAATAAATTGCTTATTGATAAAAGAATAACCAATGCCCCGTCTTTCAAAATGTTTGTGTTAGATATGCAAATACATAAGAGCTAGGTGACGTATATGTAAATAACCAATGTCTTCTCTTTTTTTTTTCTTAGTAAATAAGGCATATTCGTGCTTTCAAAAGCACCAAAATGATGTGTATGTAAATATGGAAGCTTGCATGTGAGATATAAAAAAAACACAGGAATCTTATACTACATATCAAGACCTCTCAAACCTTTGCAAATTGACAAACAAAGCTTTCAAATTCTCAAAAAGCAAGGCACCATTTGCTACATATGTAACTGCATAAGAATTACGTGGTATATACGTAAGTGCTGCAATTAAACACATAAGGACAAGTTGTGTGCATGTAAAGATTGAAGTTTAGGTATTAGACATGTAAATACATAAAAAGAAAAGGAAAATCCACACACCTACTTTCAAAATTTGGATGTTATATATTTAAATATTTTAAAATTCGAAAATTGCAAATGATAAATGAATCCTTTCATGTTTTTAAATGTGAGGCACCAAAGACCTCCAACAATTGAAAACGATGAATAAACCTTTCCCATTTTTATTAAAATGCAACCCAATATCTCAGATTTTCGCAAACGAGCCTCCCAAGGCAAATAATTGGAACCATTCATGACGCTAGCAATGTGTGTGTATATATATATATATATATATATATGAGAAAAGGAGTTGTAAGTATGTAAAGGGCCTCAACATGTATTAAGCACGCAAAAGATAGATAAATAAAAGTAGGAGAGGAATGTAGATGAATCATCTAAAATGGCAGGCGAGAAAGCACCCAAACAAGTGGCCTAAACAAACCACGAACAATCCCAAGAGATGCATCTTACATGTCTCAACCTGCAGCCAAACTCCACTAAAAGCTATAAAACTGCAGCTCCAACCTTAATGAAATTCAACCAAAAAAAAAAAAAAAACAGTGAAACTATGGCCTTTATAAGCTATGAAATAGACCAGAGAAATGTATCTAAACCTTCCCAAAAGCGGGCCAAACCGCAGGCCAACACTCGTCGAAACCAAACAACAAGTCCAGAAATTTTACTTAGATGAATCGTGGAAACCTCATCTTTGAAATTATGCAAGCAACAAATCAATTTCCATGATTTCCATAAAACAAATTCATGCATAAATTTTCATATCTTCATAACATAAGGTAGTTAAAAGCCCTCAGATTTCACAAATAAGCCACCCAAAAGCTTTCATATTTTGCAAAAAGAGCACCCAAATATTTCAGATTTCACAAATAAACCACCCAATGCTACACATGTTCCACATTTCATGCTTAAGAAATTAAACCTTCCAGCAACTCAACAAAAACATCAAGAAGTAGAGCAGGTATATCGAGCAGCCAAGCTAGAATACATAGTAACCATGCGAGAGAATCAAAAGACTAGCAAGATCACGGAAGAAAGGTTACCTCTTGGCGTAAATCCAAGGCAAATGCAAGAATAGAAATATTTTTACAGCTCCTTCTATCGAAGCTCTTTTGAACCAGCCCAAAATCTCAATGACCAAACAAGCGGCCAAGCAAAGGTATCGAGTGGACGAGCAAGAAATGCGAAGAACTCTGTCAAAGTGTCGAACAAACAAGTAGCACGAGCAAACAGAAAATCCGGCAGCACCTCCCATTTCCCCAAAAGTTTCGGCTCCGAAACCTCTACAAATCTTCTCCACAGCACTTCTAAAAGGCCTTAAGCACACGAGATGAACAGAGCAAGAAAAAATCAAACCAAGGAGATTTAGAGGAGATTTTGGCAGCACCTCCACCGTCTCAAAAAATTTTCGGCCAACCCTAAAACTCTTTC
>NW_018165149.1:56485-136692 GCF_001263595.1 Phalaenopsis equestris | reverse complement strand
TATATATATATATATATCAACTTTCATGTGATTTATCCATGGGCGGCGCCCTAGCAAAATGGGTGTCCTCCCTAAGTAATTTCGACATTTCGGACGCTCCGGCGCTGTCTGTTTTGCCGTCAGAGGTCATTTTGACGAATTCATCGATTTGCGTGTCAATTTTCTCGTGTCGAAAATATGGCAATATGGGTGTCCTTTCCTGCCAAAATTGGTATCTCGGACGCGTTAGCGCAGTCCATTTTGTCGTCGGGGGTCATCCGGAGAAGTTTGTATTTTCATTCGTCCTCTGGGCTTAATTAAAGTCCGATTTCTTGCAATTTTATGAATTTTGTGCATTTTGTGTGTGTATGTGACGAAAAGGCGTGACGATGTTTTCCTGAGTCTTGGAGTCCTATTAGGAACTTTTCCTTTGAGTCCTCACAAAAAAACCCATAACCGCTCGTTCATAAGACGATGGTCTTGTGCCAAAAATGCTAGACATCAAAGGAAAATAAGAAGTGGCTGGAATTTCTAAAATGGTGGGTCTCAATTCTAATTTTCTAAGATGATCAATAGGAACTCCTAGAGCTAGATCCTAAGACCCTAGAAAAAGAAATGACCTCAAAAATGAGGTCAACAATCCATGAAGGAATTAGGCTTATCACTTTCTAAGAACTCTTAAGCTCCCATAAAAGACTAGAAGAAATCAAGACAACTCACTGTATGAAGGAATATCAATAACACTAAGATGTCCACACGAGTGAACATCAAATCGCACTAAGAAGAAAAGAAACATGTGGACATCCATAAAAGAAATAGGCTCGTCACTTAAAAACTCTCAAGTTCCCATAAAAGACTAAGAAAAATCAAGGTATCTCTGAAGGAATATCAGTAACACTTGGGTGAATGCACTCTAACTTCAATTTAGATCTTCATGCCCATGAAGACTTTTTGTGCAGTCTTGTTTTCAATAATCTAGGCATTTTTTATTTTCTTAGTTTAATGTAATATATGTGTTCAATTTTTAATCCATTTGTCTTTTTAATTTTATTACTTGTTCAATCACATAATTTTACGTGTACTACTTCTGTGTAACAATTTTTTGCTTTAGTAAGCAAGATTATTTCATTAACAACATCAATATCATATTAACTTAAGCATTAATTTGAATTTGTTTTAGTTTTTTTTATTATGTTTATTTATTAATTTTCAAGTGTTTTTATATAATGTATGAGCCATTTTAATGGTGAAACTTCAATTCCTTCTTGATTCTTAGATTCAGATGACTTCCAAAAAAATCTGAGAAAATAGAATCGAATCCCAAATGCTACCTCACACAATTTGGCAAATTCTAATGAAATTACCGTGAGGCTTAATCCAAGATGATGAGCACTACAACAATATGCACTGACCACCATCCATTGCATTTCTTAGGAAATTATCAAACCCGGGATTCAAATAAATAAATTTGAGATCAAGCCTGCCACACTAAAGACGATTCAAAACTTTTAATTCAAAGATTTGGAGAAGAAAGACCAAACTATCTCATTACAAATTTTCTATAGATTGTAATACCTTCAAACACAATAAAATTTCAAATGACACAGTCCACCTTCTCTTTACTTTCTCATTCTGTGAACTGTTACATTGTCATTGCGGGATAAGGCCCAAAGTTAGCTTAACTAGTGGAGAACATGCAGCACAAAAAAAAATATTACTGAAATACTTACCATCAGCAAACACAATTAAAAAAGTGAATTGAGATTTCAAACTTTCGGCAAATGTAATGGAAAATATTCTATGATTCTTGAGAAGAGCGCAAAGTTCTTTTGATAAAATGCCCACACCCCGGGCTGCCAAAATGAATTCAAGTGCAAACCTTTTATAATGGTTAGGTCGGAGTTGCAAAAACTCTACTTAATGGGGCATCCGTTGATACCTTCATGTGCAAGATGCTAGAAGCTACTTATGATTAGTTAGAAAATATGGTCATAAACAAATATCAAAAGTGAAGTGATAGAATCCTACCAAAGAAGATTATAGCTAGTCTAAAAGATATAGATCTTATATCAGCTCTCATCGCTTAGATGCCATCCCTAGCAAAAGCAACTCGATTATATTACACCGATGAGTTGTGGTTCCATGGAAGAGCAATGTAAGGAAAAATTTCACATTGTGATAAAAAAGAAAATCAACCAAGCAATTCATTCTCCGGCACTTAAAATCCATGCCGGCAGAATCATCCTATTTTTTATTGAAATAATCGAAATGTTATGCAACAACCCACTAGTTTTCAATAATATCCCAGATTTCATTACCTACCCGGATATTAACAGCAAACAAAAGATGGATATTTATCACCAAAGGTAGAAGATTGCCATAAGAAATGCCAATGTTCAAAATGGACAACGATCACAACAACTACCATCAATAAACATGCCAGGCCTTTGAAACTGTAGAGTGGAAAAGAAAAAAAAAAGAAGCAAAGAATAGGAGAGGCCTAAATAAAAACAGTCCACCTCTGTCACTATCAAATCCCCAGCACATTCAAAATAGAGCTGGGTAAGTATTTCTCGAAGTTCTTGGATATATTCAAAAAGTTGCATATTAACATTCCTTTTGCAGAAACCCTGGAGCAAATATTGGATAGCATGAAATTTATTGAGTTTTTTTTACTAATAATTCTAGAAGAGTACAAGAACTCACTGAAGAGTATGAAGCCATTTTCCAAAAAAAGTAATAATAATATTGAAGCATCTAAGGAGCTTCACCATTCTCTACACTATTTGAATATACACTTTAACAAAGCAGTGTGTGTTTTGAGAGCTTATGTGAATTAGATGCCACATTGCATACGTAAAGAGCATGAGACAGGTTAATTCAAGCCTACAAACATGTCGTTACAACTGGCAGATCATTCAATCGAAACTCCAAAGTGGGTCAAGGAATATATGCTTGAAAAAATGGACATGGAGGAGTAGAATCAGGAGATGCATATCATCATGAGTTGTCCCTTCCTGGCAACAAGAAGGAAATTGATTGATGATCACCAAAAAAAAAAAAAACTCATCCTTAAATTTCAAGATGATGAGGTCATCTTCAATATTTTCAAAGCAATGAAGCACCCCTCATCTTAGAAAGTGGACTGTGGTTGGACATTCTAGACATTGTGACAAGATCATTGAGTTAAGTGTTCAAAATAGTCACATGTCGATTACATAGTGATTATCTCGTGGTGATTGTGGACTTTGAAAATTTGACGCCCCCTGTTAGCCGGGACTTTCAAAAAAAAAAGGATTTGAATTTAAAATTTGACTTATAATAAACCAATAACACATCAATAACACATGAATAACGCGCAATAACACATGAATAATGTGCAATAACACATGAATAACACGGGAGGGAATATTCCCCGTGTTACTGCGTCGTTTTTTTTACTCTGTCGCGCGAGATGTCGTGGCTTGTTTTGATTGGCTACGCACGTTATTTTTACGTGCGTAGTACTGATGTAATATTTCTTCCAAAGTGGGTCAAGGAATATATGCTTGAAAAAATGGACATGGAGTAGAATCAGGAGATGCATATCATCATGAGTTGTCCCTTCCTAGCAACAGGAAGAAAATTGATTGATGATCACAAAAGAAAAGCTCATCCTTAAATTTCAAGATGAAGAGGTCATCTTCAATATTTTTAAAGCAATGAAGCACCCCTCATCTTAGAAAGTGGATTGTGGTTGGACATTCTAGACATTGTGACAAGATCATTGAGTTAAGTGTTCAAAATAGTTTCAACATAGTCACATGTCGATTACATAGTGATTATCTCGTGGTGAATGTGGACTTTGAAAATTTGACACCCCGGACTCTAATTTTATTGTTGAGAGCTTGGTCAAGTCAATTTTTCAAAAGACGGATAAGATTGTAAATAAGACACTGTTTGTCACACCCTAACTGGCCCCCCTTATGGGTCAACTATAGTGCAATAGAAGTGAACGAATCGATCAAATCAATTTTTCACCAATACTCGTCCTGGCTTGCAGAATCAGGACTCAGAGTGTGATGAACCAATTTAATTAAATCGGCGCAAAACGTACATTATACATTTCATTTCATAATTCATTCAAGTTTATATATGCTTGGAAGGGTGAAAATTATATCATCAAAATATATATACATCTATATAGAATTGTTAAATCCAATATAATAAAAGTACACACCCAAAAATTTGTACAAACTCCCAAAATTATAATGCAAATGTTGTACAAGTCATACCTAGCTACACGCGTTAGTGCTTCATACATTTTCCTGAAAGTCAACAATGTGGTGTGAGCGACAGCAAACTCAGCGATATAATCAAGGCTAAAAGAAGATTTTATATACTGAAAAAAATGAGCACTTATATGTAACTCGTGCATGTTCACAACACATATCATAACATGTTATAATCATATAAAATATGTAATGCAAAAAATCATGATTGTTGTTTAAAACATGTATTTCATCTATTCATGTGTAATCATAAGCTTATTCATAAGAATCATTAATCTAATCATAGAAATGTCACTTGTAATTGTATAGGCCTCAATTATTTCCATGTCCTTTCATGTCATGGGTCGTCACCAACCCGAATGCTACATTAACTATTGAAAAAAGTTAGGCCCTCCCAATATAGCAATTATCAAAAGCCCCTGGTATCAGTGGTCTCCTATGTTTTGTCCTCATTTGATCCCAACAGTTCCTGGAGTTTCGTCTCCGTTTGAATACCATAAGTCAGGAATCTCATCATTCCCTATCATTCGTACTAACAAACAGTCGTGTAATAATATACATATAACATCACTTGTAACATTTATTGAATTGTATTTTCTGTAACATGCATTTCATATATCTCATGCATAAACCATAGAAAATGGATACCTCAAGCAATTGATTTCATAAGCATGTTATTAGATCCATAACATAGTAAAATTATAGGAATCGTAAGAGACGATTCGAGTTTGCATTCATACAATTTATGCAAGTATTTGTCAACAATATGAAGAAAATTCTAGATACAATGGTATCAAATACGTAACCATAAGAAAATCTACAAAAAGTTATTTTTCTTAAGCTATTACATGGTTAGTTAAATTGAATCGAAGGAACAGCCTACGACGAGTCTCCTAAAGCTCGTCTCCTAGTGTAAACAACGTGAAATTCATAGACCTCTTAGGATTTCATGAAATCTTTGTTTTTTTCATGATTTAATCCAAAAAATAACTCATTAATGAATTCTTACTTGAAAAGGACTTCTCGACATAACCAACTCTTCTCCGGTTATTTTTCTTCCTCATTCCTCCTAACCCCTTAACCCTTTTCTGAAACTCATGAAATGGACTTATCGGAGAGAGTAGCTCTCAGTACGACAGTCCACTGGCTGTTCCTGCAAAGTTAAATAATAGGAAATACATGGAATGATTAAACTTGTAGCAAATGTCAAAACGATAATGTAAGGAAGGAAATGAATATCTCAATTAGCACGAAAGAAGGTTTCCTACTAATATTTTTTTCCACAGAGCTTCCAATCATGAGTTACGACTCCTTGCAAGTCACACGGCTGTGCCTACTACAATGTCGAATTGCAAAAGCCTTCAATCGATCGAAACTGAGTGATAAGAGAGAGAGAAATGAAAGGTATGCGGCATCTAATGTGATCCCAATTATTTCCTTCCAATTGATCGCAACCAACCGCTTACGTGCATAAGTGTGGGAGAGGGAGTCCGTTGGGAACAGTGTCGAACATTAGGGAGAATAATTAGATTAACTAAGGGTAATTAAACTTATAACTTCGTCATTTTATATTTTCTCATACTTTAAAATTTCATGATCGGTGTTATAGATTAAATTAATCGTTTGAAGTTTATAATTTTATTAAATTGATTTGGTCAGATTTAGAAGAATGAAAAATTTGAAGTATACTTTAAAATTGTTGAAATTTGGTATTACATCTCTTCCCTCATAAAAATTTCGTCCTCGAAATTTCTGAATTCACTTGAACAAAAAGAATTTATTTTGTTATAATTCTTCTTTTTCCCATGTAGCTTCTTTTTAAGCATTTGCTTCCACTTTATTTGGATAAAAAAAATTTGTTTGTTCCTTAACTTCTTAACATCAATTTCTAAAATGCTTTTAGGCTCTTCAATATAAGTTGTTTTTTTTTTACTTCAATGTCTTCACGTGACATCCTATGGTCTGAATTTGAAACTTATTTCTCAGCATTAAGATATGAAAAACATCATGAATTCATGAATATCTGACATATCAACTGGTAAAGCTAGCTTGTAATCAAATGTACCAAACCTTTTTATAATTTCAAAAGGATCGATATACTTGGGACTTAACTTGCTTCCCCGACAAAATCTAACTTATACCTTTTATTGGCTTGACTTTTAAAAACACAAAAATCACTAATTTCAAATTCTAATAATTTGTGCGTCAAATCATATTATCTATGTTGCAATCCAGAGGAGCATTCAAGGTGCGTTTAGCGCCCGTTTTTGCAGCTTTTCGTTCCCGAAACACCGATCGAGGTGTTTGGGAGCCCGCTTAAATCATGCATTTCATGGATGTCTAACCATAGATCGGTGAAAGCTGAACAGCGAGGGCTCCTGGGTTCCTCAATTTGAGCTCTGTTTTTTGTTTAAAATGTCGTCGCTGCCCCTCTTCAATAGTCGAAATTACTCCCTATGTCCCCACAAATAACTCTTATCCCCTTCCTATTCTCGGTCGTAACCTGTGTCCTTTATTCTATGTTGGGATGGTTTGAAGGTTTTCATTGCGGCATTTTTCCATTTAGGTGGTTTGATAGTATGATGGTTCTTGTTTTATCATCCTATCGATTTACCTTTTGGTTATTTGGGTAATTTTGTTCGGCATTATATTTCCTTCTCTCGAACTCCTCTGCATTCTGCATTTTTCTGTTTTGGCATTTTTTCGTTTGGATAATTTAGTTTCTCGTCTCTTTTTCAATCTAAATAATCATTTTTTGAAAAAAAAAAATATGAGCACATCTGCTTCATTTGATATAATAAATATTTCTCTACATTCGTTCTGCCTTGTTGACCTCATTTTTAGTGAGGTCTTAGTCTCCAACTCCCAGAACCCAAAATCTAGTCTTAGGAGTTTTTTGTTGACCATCTTAGCAGACTAGAAATGGATCCCAACTCTCGTAGAACTTCAAACCACTTCTTGACTCATTTTTGTGAAGAACTCGCATGAGTGGTTCTAAGCACTCAACTTCTAGTTGCAAGGGCTAAGGACCAACATGTAGAGGGCTATAGGATCAAACAGTCTTAGGTGAGTTTCTATAGGATCAAACAGCCTTAGGTGAACCCTTTGGGAGAACCCTTTGGGATTCGATTACTCGTGAACGTATGCAATTCATGCACTCACTGCACCACACACGACTTTGACTTGAATCGACTCGTCCGCCGGCGAACTCGTCCGGACGACCCCGGATGACGAAACCGACCGCACTGACGCTTCTGGAACGTCAACTTTAGCTGGGAAGGGCACCATATTGCTAGGGTTACACGCGCGAGCGACTAGCACGAAAATCGATGCATTTTTTTTAGCGGGCGTGGGCCCGGGCTCAACCCAGGTTCATTTTGAGTTTGACTTGGGGTGAATATGGGCTAAGCACGAGCTAATTATTTCAGCCCATAAATTTTAAATTTCAAATATATCATTAACTCCACATATAATGAAGATTAATTCTTTTCCAATTAAATCACTTCCGCTGAGAGAAACTAATCAATTCCCCCGCCTAATCACCCGTAACGAATACATTTTTGGATATACAATTCGAGTGTTCCATCACCTTCCTGACATTCGCCCCCCTCTTCGTCCCCCGCTCGTCCATTCTCCTATGCACCGAAACCCCTCTCTCCCTCGCCACTGAAATCCTTGCCAGCTCCTCTCCCGCTCGACGCCATCTCCTCCAGCTCGAAACCCAGCTACCTAAAAATCGACCAAAGCCCACACTCGCCTTGTCTCGTCTCTCGGCATCGAAGATCACCTGGTCTCGCCTCTCTGCATCGACGCTCGCCTCCCCCGATCCCGCTGATCTCACTTCGCCTCGCCTCCCTCGATCTCGTTCGACCTCGCTCACCCGCTCCTCTCTGCAAGACTCCCTCGTCTCCCCTCTACACCAGGAGCTCTCGCACCCCTCTCACCACTGCGAACCGAAGGAACCCCTGTTCGACTCCCTGTTCTTCCACGACCCGAAGCCACACGCCTCCCCTCTTTCGATCAAGAAGCACTAGCACGCTTGCTCCCCTCTCTACCGAACAGCTGCTTCGTCTCTTCTTCATACGATCGAAGTTGTTCGCCTCTTCCTCCCTCACGCACCGAAAACATTCGCCTCTTCTTCCTCCCGCTCGGCTATCGTCTCCTGTTCGACTTTCTCGGGTTCAATCCCGCCTCCTTCCTTGCTCGACCGAACAGCCTCGCTCGCCTCCTTCACAAACCGAAAAAAAAATCTTGCCCTTCTCCTGCTCCTCTCCAGATTTTGCCAGAACAGTGGCCCTCGTGACTGAAGCACTGCGATAGAGTGACAATTAGAAGTAACCACAAAGGCATTACAAAGTTCTCTAAGGCTTGCATCTTCCTCCTTCCAGAGCTACAGCTTCTCTAAAGTCGGTAAAACTCTCTTATTCCTAGATTTATGCTCTAGTTTCCTACTCATATATCATTTAAGATGAAATAAAATCATTGTTATTTTTACGATACAAACAAGTGTTTGCACTGTATTTTTTGGCATGACCAATTCGTATAAAATTGATTTTTATTTGAGAGTATCTCTACACAGGATTTAAATATTTCAATTACGGGAAATTTATATATATATCATATAACCCTCATATATTTACATATCCAACACCCAAGTCTTGGAATAAACTTGCACCCAATTCTTGGAATAAACTTGTATGTCAATTATGTGTACTTGTATGCATAATACCTAAGCTTTGTTTTACATACACGCCACTCAATTGCTATGTGTTTGCATATTTTATCACATTGACTTCAATTTTTACGTCTATATCATACAATGCTTATATTCTCTGCATATGTGGAACCTAAGCTTTATAGTTACACCACTCTGATCTTTAATTCTACGTAAGAGGTATTTCTATTTCTTAATGTGAAATGTATCTTTTCGTTCTTAGGATTTATATGCTGTTTTGGAAATAATTTGGACACCATTTTGAAGCAATTTCGACACTGTTTTGGGGTGTTTTTGCTTGCTGTATTAGAGAGGCTTACACAATGTTTTGAGGCGAATTTAAGGTCTGATTTTTATGCATTATTTTGGAGCCACTTTAGGTGCCAATTTGAGCTGATTTTGGGCACTATTTTGGAGCCACTATAGGTGCTGATTTGGGCTGATTTTGATCGATGTTTTGGAGTCACTTTATATGTTGATTTGGGCCAATTTTGTGCACTGTCTTGGAATAAAAGCACTCTTCTCGAGAGTTTATTTAATTACAGTTGTTGAAAGATTTTTAACATTTTTTTTAGGTTGATTCACTTGTTATTTCCTCTTTTGATTTGTTAGTTTTGAAAGTGGATCAACTTTTTTTTTTTTTTTTTTGTATTTTTGTTAAATGGTTAAATCATAAAGAGGGGGATTGATGATTTAATTATTTGGAAGATATAAAAAACCTTAAATCACCTTAAGCATAAGCCCTTAGTGTAGACTTCCTAGACTTTAGGAACACACCCTAGGTGAAAGTCCATCTACCTAGCCCTCAGTGTAGGCTTCCTAGACTTTAGGTGCACACCCTAGGTGAGAGTCCATCTACCTAGCCTCAGTGTAGGCTTCCTAGACTTTAGGTGCACACTCTAGGTGAGAGCCCATCCACCTAATTCTCAGCATAGGTTTCCTAAACTTTAGGAGCACGCCCTAGGTGAGAGTCTATCCACTTAATTCTCAGCATAGGCTTCCTAGATTTTAGAAGCACACCCTAGATGAGAGTTCATCCACCTAATTTTTGAATGAATAATGAAACATGTTACTTGACCCTGATTCACAAACTGATCAAGACACTAGACATCAAGATGCACCGAGACGTAGTTCAGGTGACCCATGCTTCCTTAATTAAATCAACAGTGAAATTCTCACAATGACTTAACCTACAATAAAACCCAGTGCATCGGGATTCGAGCTTAAATATTACACTCAAATCCTCTTGGCAATTGGGGAAATTTCTTAACGCCACATACGAATCATCGGACTAGGATGAGTCAGGGTCTAGGTGGCGAGGGCGATGACGACATTGCTCAGGTGTGCTTAAACGAGAGCTACGAGGTTAGATTAATGGAATAGTATGTCCTACCTCAAGGAACTTCAATAAGGGAGAGGGAAGGACTCATGATACTATTCGCCGATTCTTGGTGGGATCGTTGCCCACGACACTCTTAAGTTGTCAGTCGTTCTAGCACGATTAGAGTGACTAACCTGTGGACTATATGGCTTTACAAAAATATTTACAAAAATAAAACAAAATCCCTTTTGCATGTTAAAAAGAACTCTGCATAAAAAAGACTTAAACAATAGCTTTTGCATGAAAATCAAATAATTTTTCTATGAAAATGTATAGAAGTCCATGGTGAATTCATTTGGATTGAGGTTAAGAACTACCTCTTGTAGATTGTCGAGTTGACAACTCTTACTCAAGGTCGGGAAGCACACAGCCCAGCTCTGAGCCCCCACTTTTACTAATGTCTTATACCTAGTCCTGAGCTGTCATATGTGGTTAAAGGTTTTTTTTGCTTGTGATTTTTACAACTCATTTTTTTGACTTTAGCGTTGGGTTTTCTCGTCTTGATCTGTTGCAAATCATACTATGCTCGCAACAGTAGCAGATGCCCAGGCACGCTTTTACAGTTTATCTAAAGCATTTTAATTTACTGCATTTTACCTTTCAAGTACATTTTATTTACCTGCAATTTGTTTATTCTGCATGCAAAACCAAAATTGAAACAAAACGAAACCAAACATTGACACCAAAACTGTGAAGCACAAACTACCAATCTCAAACACTTAAACCCTGGAGATGTAATGACGACAGGAGCTTGGAGCCAACTTTATGGCCAGCACGGTGAGGAATGCAGACCGAGCAGCAAGAGGATCTTCTTCAGCATTATCCCTTCCTAGTATAATAACAACCCATAGGACTTTGAGGTGGCTCGCCTAACACGACGTAAATCCTCACTCTCTTTTTAGGCTCATGTACAACCATGTTGTGCAGCGTAAATCCTAACTCGCCTTAGGTTCCGAGGTTGTCGTGTGACACGACGTAAACTCTCTTATTTCTGTGGGTTATTTCCATAATCGAGTGCTATGCATATGTAAGTCCCAAATAATAAAATTGGCAGAATCAAACACTTAATTAACATCGTCTCTAAAATGTAGTCACACAGTAGTATAGTTTGGGAGGTCACTTAGGATTCCCCTCAGAATCTGTGATATCTTCTACCCTTTACTTTCTTTAGACTCCTGAAAGGATTGTTCTCACTTGAGTCACTCTCACTTGTTTTTTCCACGTTCTACCTTGAAAACCTTAACCTTGAATTCTTGAAGACTAGAACCACTGATCATTATCGAGAGTTTTCTCAAGTGACTCCCGTCACTTGGGATGTAATTAATTATAGGGGTTTGGCTCTATGGAGAACTTGGAACCCAGGTAAAATAAACTCTATTTAATCTTTGTATTAAATAGGGGAACTTGTCGGTCATATATAAAAGGTTCGCAGACCAAACGGATGTCACAAATCTCTTAGTTTGTAGGATTGGGTCTATCACCGAGATCAATAGTTATCTTTCGGGAGGGTGTAGTATTCGCGGTATCGGACACGATTATGCAAACTATTGGACAAATGAGATCCATTTGGTCTCATTTTTCGAAAATTAAAACATACTACTTTCAAAACTCAAACTATATATCTATTATATTAAATTAAATTTCTAAAATTATTTTCATATACCATATTTTCAAATAATCATCGAAAAAGTTGACTGACATGCCTCCATTACAAAATTTCATTGATCAGATAGAAATCATAAAGTTCAGCTGTAAAAAAAGTTAGATATAGTGTATTACAGTAATTACATTTCATTGCCTCTACTTCAACCTAGAAAAATAATTTCTGAAGAAAACTTTGAGCATTGTTTGTGTTTTTGAAAATAAAATCATTGGGAATGTCTTTGAGTTGATGCAAACATGAAGTTTAGACGTTGGATCAGTTATCACCTTCCATTTTCCTCATATTCACTCAAAGAAAGTTTTGTCATAAAGAGATATATGTTATTTTGAAAATTTATGTTGAAATTATTTTATATATTAAAGTTCTAATCTTAGATAATTAATTTGATTGCTCTTACCTCTTCAATATAAAAAAATATTTTCTAGAGAAAAATTTGAGCACTATTTTTATTTTTGGAGAAATTATATCATTGAGAATGTCATTGTTCTAATGCAACCGTGAAGATTAGATGCAGGATAAGTTATCACCTTCTACTTTTATCATATTCAAGCCGTATTCAATCAAGAAAAGTTATGTATGGAGAGAAATATGTGCACTATTCTTTGCTTCGTAAATTTATGTTGAAGTTATTTTATATATTAAAGTTAAGATGTTAGATAGTTAATTTGGTTGATCTCGTCTCTTCTTCAATTCAGAGAATCATTTTCTAGAAAGAATTCTGATCACATTTTGTTAAAAAATAAAACCAATGGAATTGTCTTTGAGCTAATGAAAACATGAAGTTTAGAAGCTAGATAAGTTATCGCTTTCCATTTTCCTTCTGTTCAATCAAAAAAAGTTATGCATGAAGATATATGTGTACTGCTCTTTGCTTTTGAAAATTTATGTTGAAGCTATGTTATATATTAATATTTAAATGTTAGATGGTTAATGTGGTTGCTCACACCTCTTGTTCAATCAAAAGAAATATTTTCTGGAGAGAAATTTTAGCATTAATTATTTTTTTTAAATTATATCATTAGGAATGTCTTTGTTCTAATGCAAACTTGAGCGTTAGATGCTATATATTGATATTACATTCCATTTTCCTCCTGCTCAATCAAAAAAAGTTATGCATGGAGAAATATATATGCACTGCTATTTGTTTTGAAAATTTATGTTGAAGCTATTTTATATATTAATGTTCTGATGTTAGATGGTTAATTTGGTTGCTCTTGTCTCTTCTTCAATTCATAAGTTGGTTTTCTGAGCTGATGCAAACATGACATTATTATATTGTGAATGGTTTTCAGCTATTATATTGGGAATGTCTATGAGTTGATGCAAGCATAAAGCTTAGATGTTATATGAGTTATCACCTTACTTTTTTTTTTTGAATAATGAAGAATGTTGGTTTTCTAAAAGAAATTATACCATTAGGAATGACTTTGAGCTAATGCACGCCTATTAGTATAAATGCTATATAATTTAGTCTGTGTTTTGGTACTTGGGATGGTTTTTTATTTTTCGGTTGCAATGCATTTCGTGTTTGAAATGTTATTTAGAATAATAATGACAAATAACTATCAAATGGCTCAACCGATCACCAATTGTAACTTCTAAAATTGACAAATAAGTTTTGTCACCGATAGATCACACATACAAGTGCTTGTCAAAGATAATACGTTGGTCTTGAAGCCATATAAAAATGATGATCTTAAATGGAGCCTTCTTTGATTAAGAGATCACACTGAGCTCTAATGGTTTGTTCGGAGTCTTTTTGCCTAGCATGATTGAACAAGAAAAAAGTGAAAAGAAATAACTTATCTAGCATCTAGCATTCATGTTTGCATAAGAACAAAGACATTCCAAATAATATATTTTTTCAAATAAAAAACAAACAATGCTCAAATTTTCTCCAGAAAATGCTTCTGTAGATTGAAGTGGAGGCAATGAAATGCATTACTGTAAAGCACTTTATCTAGCTTATCGAACAATTGAACTTTTAGATTTCCATGTGATTAATACAATTTGTAGTGAATTTTTATTATGTTTAATGAAGTAGATGTGCTCATATTTCTTGCAGAAAATAGTTCTCTAGATTGAAGAAGAGACAAAAGCAAACAAATTACTCATAAAACATTAGGACTTCAATATATAACACAGCTTCAACACAAATTTCAAAACAAAGAATAGTGCACATATATCTTTTCATGCATAACTTTTCCTAATTCAACAGCAGAATAATGGAAGGTAATAACTTTATTGAGGAAGTTAAGAATTTTGAAAACAAAGAGTTACCATGTTTGATATGTATTGATACATGAATTATCTTGGTTTGGTTCTTGCTATTTATTTGATGCTAGTTGTTTGGTGACTTAGTGAACCTGTTAGTTTCTTGGGTTTGTACAATTGTCTATTTGCAATGATGGTTTTTAAGATTGTATAGGTGATGCATTTCATTTTTTGAAATGCTTTGTAGAGCGATGATAGAAAAAACAAAACAAAAGGATCAACCGATCAGCAATTGTGAATTCAATAATTAACCCTACATATTTGTCATAGATATTACCCAGTATTACATCACACATGTCAAAGTTTTCCACAAATACTACCTAATCTTTAAGCCAAAATGACACAATTGATGACCCTGGATGGAGTCTTCTTTGATAATTTTATCTCACTGAGCCCTACTTTGAAATATTATTTTCCCCTTTTTTTTTCTTTAAGTAATTTTGTTTTACTTTCTAAATAACATCTTTTCAACCACATTTTCTTATTAATTGATACATCAGGTGGGTAAACAAACGAAAGGGATATCTGTCATTTGAGGTTCGGGACCGACTAAAATCCGTCCCATACACCAAGTTTGACGCCTCTATTAAAAATTAAATAATTAAAAAAAATAATTAGACGATAAAGGGCATAAGATTAATAGCATAGCAAAGCATTTGATATAGTTTTAGTGGATGTGATATTAGTATTCATCAATCAATATTATTAGAAGATAAAGAGATACATAAATGTGTTATTTTAAAGTAAGTTAGACATATTATATTGAAAAATCGAGACATGGATGAGGATACAACTTCTAAGGTAATGACCAAATGTTTAAAATGAAAAAAGTGTCTCAAAATTGTTATAGCATAAGAGAATATTATGCTGATGCAAGGCAAATGTTGTAAAATCTACAATTAATCTTACAATGTTGTATGGGCCTAAATGTTGATCGATAAAAGAATCCAAAATGTGTGTGGCATAAATGAAAATGTTAGGATAGCTAGTTTGTTAAACTAGAGAAAATAGATCGTGAATGATTATTGTTAGAAACAGTGTGAAGAGAATTTATTGAAAATAAGTTTGTGAAAAATAGACTTAATAGTATGAGCATGAATGAAAAAAAGTAAAAAAAAAAAATTATGCACATAACTAAAAAAACATTAGAGTAAAAATATTACAAAAGATGAGGATTAGATCAAAAGTACTAAAATGGAAAGAACTGTTATAAATAGATCTGCATAGATTAGATTTGATACCTAATACAATGTTTAGCAGGAAAGAATAGCAGTAACGATTCACAAAGTTGATCCCAAATAATTGGGATGAGGCTAATGATTATTTTGTGACATTCAAACCTAAAACCAACCCTTCCAATGTAAGGGGCAATATTAGTAATCCACACTTCCAAATGTTGGATAAGGTCGACAATGATGATGATGACAAATGAATTGGATTACTAAAAAATTGTGCATTTCATATTTTATCTGTTGAACATGTCAAGCATCTCGATTAGTTATAATGATAAAAGAATTTTATGTGAAACATATATTGACAAAAAACCAAATTGAACAAAAACTAATAGTAAATATGTGGTGATACACAAAATCATATCCCAACTAAACAAAGAAGTGGAAATAGAATGGAATTGCTAAATCTAAAGTTAACTTAGAGATGATATTTTTGCAACCCACTTAATTTAGTGATTGAGAGCTTCATTTGCAACCACAAGGTCTTTAGTTCAAAGCATAGCACCATATGGCTGTGTGAGTATAAATATAAAAATAAATAAAAGCTTAGAGATGGTATTTTACATGGTGGTAGGCAAAATTGTAACTAAGCTAGACATAAAAGTGGGGAAAAAAAGGAATTGTAATGAAGTAATAATAAATATGGCATCAACACCAAAAAAATTAGATCTATTTACGCAGTAAAATTGTAGGACACACTATGATACTTGTTTTGACACCATAGCTTTGTTATGATCTTGTAAGACCATGAGATTGTCATCTACATTTAGCATTGTGACTAAATAACAAACATAGACTAATTTGACTTGTGAATGAATAGGCATGTTGATGTTAATATGTTTGTTATTACTAACAAATATAGGCTAATTTAACTATATGCACAAAAAGGTGGAATGTTTAAGGCAAACATAATTAAAGCCATTCAACTTATCAAATACAAAACAAACAATAAAGAAAAGACATGCAATATAAAAAAAACAAAATAAGAAGGAAGAAAACTAAAATAGAAAACTCCCTCCATTTGCTTTCACAAATAAATCCGGTGGGGCCATATGGCAAGCGATTTGGGCCACCTAACAGGGACAGAATTCTGCAATACTAGTTAAGTATTTACAATGACTGCTTATAGCATAGACAACCTGATAAAATGAATACGATAGAATAAGAGTTTCTCCACATTTCTTCATGGTATTAGAAACTCGTTCGGGTCGCCTGCATCGCTAGGCGTCAACGGCACATTCGATTTCCAATGCTTCATCATCACCCTGTGACGGCATTAGGGTGTCGATCGCCCGCGCTTCGTCTACTTCGAATAACATCACTCTCGTCCTGCAATGACGACTTCATCGGTGTCGTTCGAACGAATCAACATTGACCTCATTTATGTCTGCTTCGAAAGACATTTTAGACTTCTTCCTGTGACGACATCTACGTCTGCGTCGGTCGAACAAATCTACTTTGTTTTCATTTGTCTAAGAATTTGTCTTCATCTGCTATGACTCCCTGAATGGTATCATCCCAGCTCTCCTTCAGCAGTAAGAATCCTCTCTACAGTAGTCAGAATCCTCCCTATAGCAGTCTGAATCCCTTCAGCCGACCTGCAATCCCTCCTTTATTTCCTCCTCTAAGTGTTAGAGCCTCACCAATAGCCATCTAGCAACCGGAATCCTTCCTGTAACCCCCATAATCCCTCCAACCAGCATGCAGGCCCTTTTATGCTCTTTATCATAGTCGTTGGACTCCTACAATTGCAGTTCACAATTCCTAAAGAAAGTAGCAACCAAGTCCCTTATCCAACTCTAAATGTGCATAGGGTTTATGACCAAGTACAGAATGAAGACGTCTAGTTCTACTCCAAAGGTTAGTTATGAATCAGAGACTATGAACTTTGTCAAAACAACCCTTCAACTTTCAACCTTTATAACAAACTATAAACTCGATGATCATAACTTCCTTCAATGTTCTCAATCTGTGTTTATAAACATTTGTGAAAAAAAGAGCAACTCTTACAGGAGATGACACAATTATTGACCTCATTCATCCTTATCATCACTCATGGAAGATCTATAATCAAATGATCATGTCTTGGTTGATCAATTCTATGACAACAAAATTTGAAATAAATTTCTTGTTTTGTAGAATAACACATGAGAATTGGGAAGTAGCTCATAAGACTTATTATAATACCAAAAACACTACATAATTGTTTGAAATTGAGACAAAACTGCATGAGCTCCGACAAGAAGAGTTGGATATTACTCAATATTTCAACACACTATCAAAATATTGATTATAGTTAGATATATATGATACATAAGTATGGAAGTGCCCTCAAGATACTATGATGTATAAAATAACAATGGATTAGAATATAACGATCAAATTCTTATTGGGTCTAAATAAAAAACTTAGATGAAATCAAAGCAAGAATCATGGGGATGAAGCCTATCCCTACCGGCAGGGAAGCCTTCGTTGTAATTGGAAGAGAAAAAGTAGGAAGAAGCTCAAGATGATAGTAAGTGTGGGTTCATCTGGCACTGAAAGCTCTACTTTGTACCCACGCAACTCCTCACATGATTTAAAGCCAGAGAAGAATCATTCATTATGTGAACATTGCAAAAAACTTGGTCACTCAAAGGACAAGTGTTAGAAACTAGGGTTGTAAATGAGCCGAGCTTGAGCGAGCTCAGGTTTGGCACATGCTCAGCACATTCGATTTTTTTTGAAATTGGCATTGTGTTCAGCTTGTTCAAAATTAATTATGTTCAAAAAAGGCTCGTGTTTGAATTGTTGGTGAAAAGTATATTTGTGTTCGACTCAATTTACATATTTTTAATCGTGTTCAGCTCGAAATTGACTTGTTTAAATTAATTAAAAATAGATGTGAGGTATTGGATTCGAACCTACACTATTCTCATGCAATAAAAAATACATAACCACATGAATACAAAAGTTATCATAAGGTGTTGGACCCTACCTTCCAAAGAATGGTATCAACCATGTGAGTTTATGGGTTGAAACTCCACAACAAAATGGGATACCTTAGAGAAAGAATAAACATCTCGAGCTATCTAGATCTATCATGTTCTCTCACAATGTTCCAAAAGTTTTATGGAGATAAGTAGTGCTCACAACCACTTACCTCATTAATAGAATTTCAAGCATGATCCATGGATATAAAGCCCATCTTGATGTTTTGATGGAAATATACCCTCATGTCAAAGCCTTCACATTAATTCTTCCTTTAAAAATATTTGAATTATCTCTTTTGCTCACATTCACCAACCAAACTGCACAAATTTTGACCCAAAATCTATGAAATGTATCTTCATTGTTTATGTTTCTAACAAAAAAAGGTATAAATATTATTCTCCCATTACAAAAAAAAATTGTAACTCCATGGATGTTACATTCATTGAAAAATAATCCTAATACCACAAATCTAAAGTTCAGAAGGAGAATTTGGGTGAATAACAGATTTGAGACACTACTCTAAATACCCACACTAATCTAGAGTCATCTTAATCTATTCTACTTCCCTCTAACCATCCTTTCTCTCAAGTTCCACCAATTGAGGATATCCAACATGAGATTGACAACACAGAAATCCACAAAGAACTTTGTGCATAAGCTAGGAAAAAATCTACTGAATAGGATAAAGATAATATGCAACCATCACAAAAATCCACAAAGAACTTTGTGCATAAGCTAGGAAAAAAATTACTGAATAGGATAAAGATAATATGCAACCATATGATTGTTCACAACCAAATCTGAATTCACACATCTATAAAGCTCCAAGTGAGGTGAAATTCAGTTGAGAAGATAGAAAACATTGCACAGGTTATCCTATACAAGAGTATATTGCCTATGAGAGGTTATCAACTTATAAAGCTTGTGTATCTAATATTGATGGTGTCTAGATACCAAAGTCTACTGTTAAAGCACTTCAAAATCCATAATAGAAAAAAACAGTCGAAGAGGAGATCCAAACACTTGATTGAAATGACACATGGATTTTTACAAAACTTGCTCCATATAAAAGATTTGTTGGGTGCAAAAAGATGTTCAATGTCAAGTACAAAACATTATCGATATTCCAACACATCTTCAAGTTTTAGATGTTTTACTAAATCCCTACCTCAAATCAACTTCAATGATTTGAATACCAAGTTAGCTCTTTACAATATCTATGACCCAACTTAAAAGAGAATGTGGAATTTTTTCTCTGTTAGGTGGCCCAAACCACCTACCATATGGGCCCCACAAAATAAATTTGTGGAAGATATCTTAATTTACTGGAACTAAATGAAAATATGACACTAAATAGGACGCAATGGAGAGAAAGGATTCATGTAGCCGACCCCACGTAGTGGGATTAAGGCTTTGTTGTTGTTGTTGTTGTTGTATTGGAGGGAGTTTCCTATTTCAACTTTATTCCTTATTATGTTTCTTATTATACTATATGTCATTTATGTATTGTTTATTTTGTATTTGGTAAGTTGTAACAGTCTTAATTCTATTTGCCCTAGACATCTCCTATATAACTAAGGAAAGATTGTAATTTGAATAATATGGAATAAGAGAATATAGTTTCTCCACTTTTCTTTAGATATTATTGGCAAACTTGAATGAAAGTCTACCACCTCAAATTTTTTGGATGTAAAATATTCTCACCATCCAACTCAAGGATGAAAATGGTCCTTAATATAATAGATTCATGCAAATACAATAAAATGGAATGCAAGGTCCGCAAGATTTCAAATGAATTTTTTTTTTATTGGATAGACATTACAATTTGAGCCAAGCTAGATGTTAAAACATCGAAGATGGGCATAACTAGCAGCGTAGTGTAATGTACAGAGGGAAGTTGCATAATTCAGCTGCTTGCAATAGAAGATTTTAATGGGAAGTTGAATGATTTAACACGAGCACACACAAACAAACCAAAATGTGGGACTCTAACATAGGCAGCGTAAAAGGGAGCTAAAGCTCAGAGAAAATATTTTGCAAGCATATCATAGATTGTAAGAGAAGTTGTTTGGCATTATTTACACCTTTACGCCTTGGCTGAAGATATTTTTAAAAGTAGGAATAATTCTCACTTTGAATAAATCATAAACTCCTAATCACAATTCAATACACCTTTTCAAAATCTTTGCTCCAAGGAAGCCTTAAACATAATCAACTTATGAGCAATAATTAATGAATCTGTTAAAACAAAACGCAAGCATCCCCAAATAGAGGTCAGGACCCTTATAGGCTATATTGTGCCAATTCGCTTCCTTTCTAAATTATTTAAATCAAAATATACCCAGATATTCGACACTAGAACCAAAAAAAAACCACAAAATAACAACTTTAATGCGTGCATTTACCTGATCGAGTAAAAAATCGAACGAGTAACTTAAAGGAATGCTTATCACGTGTCTCTTCCAGATCATATAATGAATGTGCGAGAACACTTGGAGTGTCGAGTACGCAAATGATATAACGTTCACTGAAAAACAATACCTGCAACCCCAAAAAACATACAAATAAATAAATAAACATCACCGCTTATATTGGGATTGAACTCAATCTATATATTCTTAAAACTCGTTCACTGAAAAACAATACCTGCAACCCCAAAAAATATACAAATAAATAAACAAACATTACCGCTTATATTGGGATTGAATTCAATCTATATATTCTTAAAACAAAAAAGCCGTCAACTGAGACATATGCTTTTGTTATTAGAATGTTTTTAAAAAAATAATAATCTTGATTCCATTAAAGACTTGCACTTTAATTAAGTCTGTAACTATTTTCATGCATCCAGAACCGATCTCTCTAATAGCAACACACATTAAAATTTCTATTTCCCTAATGAATCTGTCCCCAACATTCATGTTGTCCTCACAGAATAATTTCTCCAATGCCCAAACCATAAACAAACCTGTATTCCTGGTAACGGTCGAAATAGTCGCCGGCCCACCCACTAGTCTTGTCGGCGGCCATCACGGAGATAGAGACCAGACATAGAGCAACTTCCAAAACCCTAAGAACAACTTCGGCTCTCCACATTTTAGCCCTCCGTACAACTCCGGATTCCACTCTAAACACCTTTCCTCTTCCACCACCCATCGCCTCCGCCATCCGATTCGCCACCGCCGGCACCTCCGGCGACCTCTCCTCGTAGCCAATTGGACTTCCGCCGTCCTCGAGCAGCGACTTGAGATGTTTAGCAACGATTGCACCATTTCGCCCAGGCGACTTAGCTGCGTTTTCAGAAGCGGTGGTGTTCTCCGCAGGGTGGATAGGGGATCGCAAAGGTGATGACGATAACGATGTGTCTCTCTTCGGGGATTCGAAGGAGTATTCCTTCTCCTTCCCCTTCGGGCTTTCTGGTTCCTCTCGCGGCGGGATGGAGTTGTCTGGTTCTTGAAGCAGAGAGCGTAGAGGTGGCCCTAAAAGCTTCATCGAAACTCCTTCTCTTCCGCCACTGTTGGTTTCCTGGAGCTGAACTTGAGAAGATACAGAAGTCGACGGCGGACGGCGGTCTTCTTCTTCCTGAAGGAGGGAGGCTTTCGGGGATCCGCTCATAGTTGTTTGCTTTTCGCTTTCGGTCTTTACACAGTAGGCCGTCAGAGTGTTTTGAAAGAGGGAAAATAATTTACATGCAGGTCCTACAATTCTAATCTATTTAGATTATTATCAATTATATTTTAGTATCATTAAGTACAAAAGTATATATTTTATTATTTAAATATTAATAATAGCGATATTTTCATATTATGTTTCATATAAGTATACAAATTTATACATTGAGTATGTAATTATAAATAAATTGGGGGGTATGTTAGTAAATGCTCAAAAAAAAAACGATTAAAACAGATATATCCTCCGACTGGAACAGATTCTTTCTTGCGGTGCGCCGGTGGCTGCCGCAAAACTTAATTAGTCGGAATAAATTAATGGCTTGAGTTTAAGTGTTCTCAAAAAATTTAGTTTAATAATATGTATATAAAGTTTAGCTTACTATAATTTATAAGTTCAATAAGAATATTTATTTCCATCATATTTTCATCGTTCGACATAAATCTCGAGGTATGACATAGATTTCGATATAACTTTTTGAGCAAGAAATTTTCAAATATCCATAAAAACTCATCTAGAATTACGATTCTAGCAAACTTACAGTCAAGCTGACTGGGTGCACAAGAAAAACTCGATGTTGTCAAAATTAGTCTAATATGAATCAAATCAAGCTCAGGTTAAGTCATTAAACAACCTTAGAAGTTTTCTAAACATAATTAAAGGTTAAAAGAATGTCGAATCTAGCAAGCTTATAATCGAATCAAGCGTCTCAACAAGTCGAATCCAACGAGCTCAATAATGCTCAACTCTAACATCGTTCAGGTACTCGGATATTCTTCAAACGTTGTATGATCGAAGAAGCTCTCCGGACGATCTGATCAAAATGACTCATATTTATGCATTTATTGCACCTATAACGCTACAAATATAATACAGGAGAAGGAGCTGAAAGTTTGAGAGAGAACTTAAAGCTTTGAGAATGAGCTGAAGTCCAGCATCACCCCTATCACCGTTGATTTCCGTCGCCCCCCCCCGGCCGCCGTCCACAGTTGCCGACCGTGGTCGACACCCTTCGACCGCTGTCAATCTCTGTCGACCACCATTGATCGTCGTGGATCACTGCCAACTGCCGTCGATCACCACTGTTGCCGTCGACCACCGACCGTCGTCGACAATTGACCATCGTTAATCACCATCAATCGTCGTTAAACACCGCAGACCGAAAGCCGTCAGTCGATGTTATAACTTGAAAAACCTAGTAACCATTGCCTTTTGTGAGTCAGGCCCCGTGATTTTTTCTCTTTACGTGTTTTCCACGTAAAAACTTCTGATTTCATTATTTGTTATTTTCTTTTACCTAATTGTGTGTTGAATTCTTGTGCAATGTTAAAACGATAATTCATTACTCAACCACAGTGAATTTTTAGCCCCCAAGCCACTCTCATGTGTCTAACTATTCGAGGACCGCTCTCACTACTGACAAACATGCCAGGAGGATTCGAATATGTGATCTTAGGGGACTTACGACCTTTAAAGAGGTTGCTCTACTAACAGGTCACGCTAGGCGGCATATAAAACATCTTTAAGTTATATGTTAATTTAATAAATAATAATATTTTAAGTGTTGTATAATGTAATTAGGAAGATTTACGTGCATATCATTTAGTTTTTATCCAGGAATTTTGCATACATGACACCTGACGCATTCATATTTACTTTTCTCATCCCAAACCTAATCTAAAACACCATAATTTATCTGATTAAAAAAAAAAGTCAGATCTCTCATTCTCCTGTGTTGACTTCTTCGCTTGTTGTCATGCAAGAAAGCCCAGTCACATGTAAAAATATTATGTTCGGAGTACGGAAGCAAGTTGTATCCGGACAATGACTGTGATCCACCAGAATGAGCGGAGGAGCAATAAATGAACTCTAATAAATCACAGTCGTTGTCTAGACGCAGCTTGCGACCGAATCAAACTCCGGACAAAACACACGGCTTTATTCATTGTCTTCTTATGTTGCCTTGTCCAACTCTTATTGTGCCTGAGGAACTCATTTGCACAGGTGAATGACCCTAATTTTATTTCTCATCTTCGTGCTCTAACAGCCCTCCTTGTGGTCAAAAAAACAACATTCCCGTGCCTTAACGCAACAAAATAAATAAAATGAAGAAGAAAATCATTTTGCGTTTTGCTTGTAAATATTAAACTTTAATGAAGCAATATTAATTTTTTCTCTAAAATAATTAAAATAACATTTTAACAAAATTATTAGATATCATAATAAAATATTAACATTAAAAACATTTTAATATTAAATTTATGATATTTTAATTCAATGATATTGTTTAAATTTATTTAATGAATTATAAAAAAAATTATAATTTAAAATTCTATTTATGAAGTGATGTAAATAACTAAATAATTAGTATTGAACGATATAGAATTAATAGTATTAATTAAATAAAATTATTTAGAGATTAAGCTATTAATGAAATATATGTACCATGACTATTTTGACATTAATTAAACTATTTTTTTATTTAAGTTAATTATTTTGATATACAAATTTTATTTTGTTTAAAAAATTATTAAATTAAGTTACAATAAATGAACTCTAATAAATCACAGTCGTTGTCTAGACGCAGCTTGCGACCGAATCAAACTCCGGACAAAACACACGGCTTTATTCATTGTCTTCTTATGTTGCCTTGTCCAACTCTTATTGTGCCTGAGGAACTCATTTGCACAGGTGAATGACCCTAATTTTATTTCTCATCTTCGTGCTCTAACAGCCCTCCTTGTGGTCAAAAAAACAACATTCCCGTGCCTTAACGCAACAAAATAAATAAAATGAAGAAGAAAATCATTTTGCGTTTTGCTTGTAAATATTAAACTTTAATGAAGCAATATTAATTTTTTCTCTAAAATAATTAAAATAACATTTTAACAAAATTATTAGATATCATAATAAAATATTAACATTAAAAACATTTTAATATTAAATTTATGATATTTTAATTCAATGATATTGTTTAAATTTATTTAATGAATTATAAAAAAAATTATAATTTAAAATTCTATTTATGAAGTGATGTAAATAACTAAATAATTAGTATTGAACGATATAGAATTAATAGTATTAATTAAATAAAATTATTTAGAGATTAAGCTATTAATGAAATATATGTACCATGACTATTTTGACATTAATTAAACTATTTATTTATTTAAGTTAATTATTTTGATATACAAATTTTATTTTGTTTAAAAAATTATTAAATTAAGTTAATTGAAATAAAATTAATATTAAATTATTTAGATAGTATTGAAATTAAAATAAGTTACAAGAATTAAATAATTTACTAAGTTCAACATTCAAAAAAGGAAAATTCGAACTACATATTTATCGAAAGAATTTTATGCTTTATTAAAATAATAGTTGGCAATACAATAAATACAAAAATAAAATATAATATAACTTCTAAGGCATGGTCGAAGAGTGTATAATTCTGGAGTATATTTTAATTCGCTCTGAGTTGTCGCTCTCTTAATTGACATTCCTCTTCATTCTCTTGTCCTACCTCTTCATTCTCTTCATCCCCAAACGCCGCCTGAATGCCGTCCTGAAGCACTCACCGCGCCCAAACACTTCTCCATTAATTTACCTGTGAGATTACATATATTCCAAGATTTTATCCTAATGATAATTTTATGCATTAACTCCTTTACCTATATATGTTCGTATTCTGGGAACATTTGCTTATTTAACACTACACTTGGGCGCCGGTGTAGTATTTTTGCACACTTTTCACTGTATGTAGGTCATTCAACGCGTCACTTTCAGGAGGCACCCTAGCATTTACACAATGCTTGAAAGGATTCATGTCTTGATTTTTTGACGATATTTATGTTAGTTGTCGACTACCTAACACAACCCTTCACTTTTCACATCCGGGGCTTGAGACTCGGCAATGAAATTGTGCATTTCTATATAATATTATGATCTCGTGAGTCTGCAATCTTAGGATGTGCTTTATGATAGATAATTAAGACAAACACTCGACATTCACCAACACTCCATTTTAGTCATTTTAGGGTATTTCTTTGCTTTTGTATTTAGGTTATACTTAATTTTTCACTTTCATATACGACTAAATAGTCAGTTGGCATCCTCAGCCAGATATGATATATGCCTAGTTTTTTATATTCTCTATTAGATAGAGCAGATAGTTGGGCTTTCTTGATCACACACAACTAAGATATGAGTTTTATTTTGGACATCTTTTCTGCCACATTGAGGAGGTGTCCAAGCTTGCTTGGTCACACAATCAAGCTATAAGATATTTGAGTTTCTTAGGCCCCATTTGGGGTGGCATTCGGGACACAACCTGGTTTCGTGTCGTTGTTTTTAATCATTTGAGGTTGTGGTTCGGGCTCATAGCATGGTGTTTCAAGTAAAACGCGGGTCGCGGAAACTGCCCTGCGGCTCCCATTTCATATATTATCTATTACCACATATGCCCCTCTATGATCCCTCGCTTCGTCGTCTGTCCTAACCGAAGGTGCGATCTCTCGCTCCTCTGCAATCTATCGCTTCCTCGTTAGCCCTAACCTCTCATTCTGGACTCTGGTATTCCCTTTGTTATCCTTTCTCATGTACGTCATTTTGGTTAATTGTTTATGTTGGAATTTAACGTCTCTATTGGATTTTTTTGAAGTTTTTGTTGGAGGCGGTGGTGCTGATGTTTCCCCTTATGTTTGTTCTGATGGAGGCGGAGGTGTTATTGTTTTGATGGTGGTGAATTTGTGGTGTTGGTGTCTCTGCTTCTGTTTATTGTGATGGAAGCGAAATTGTTATAGATATGATGGAGGCGTGCATGCACCATTGTGTCCTGATGGGATCAATTTTGAATAGTAGAAAATGGGGATTAATTTATGCAGTGTGAAGAGCTTTTCACTTCAAAGCATTTTTAAATTTTTTTTTTCGTGAAGCTTCGTGTTTTTCAAAAAAAGGTTGATGGATTGCCTCATCATGCTCATACAAACCCAATTTCAAAGGTTATGGTAAAAAGAAATTCTTTTCACATGCATAAACTTCTTGGAGTGAAGCATTACATCACTGAGCAACATGAAATTTCATTAAGAGAATATTATGCATTGTGCTTACTGTAAAAAATTCTATAAGAAATGTCTCAAAAATACATTTTCATTGATCATCATTGTCATAAACACTATCACCACAGCTTAAATACATGGATTGCTTCATCATGCTCATGTTAACCCAATTTCAAAGATTTTGGTAAAAAAAATCTTTTCATACAAAGAAACTTCATGGAGTGAAGTATTACATCACATAACATCATGAAATTTCTTTGAGAGAATTTTATACTTTGACAGGCATTGTGTTTACTTTGAAAAATTATATAAGAAATGCCTCAAAAGTACTTTTGTATCGATCATCATTGTCATGATCACTATCACCACTGCTAGGAGAGAAATACATGGATTGCTCCATCATGCTCATGTAAACCCAATTTCAAATATTTTAGTAAAAGAAATTCTTTTCGCACACAGAAACTTCATAGAGTGAAGCATTACACCAAAAAACATCACAAAATTTCTTTGAGTGAATATTATGCTTTGACAGGCCTTGTATTTACTTTGAAAAAATATATAAGAAATGTCTTAAAAGTATTTTTACATTGATCATCATTGTAATGATCACTGTCAACACTGTTAGGAGACAAATACATGGATTGCTTCATCATGCTCATGCAAACCCAATTTCAAAGATTATGGTAGAAAGAAATTCTTTGCACCCACATAAACTTCATTGAGTGAAGCATTACATCACATAACATCATGAAATTTCTTTGAGAGAATGTTATGCATTGATAGGCCTTGAGTTTACTTTGAAAAATATATAAGAAATGTCTCAAAAGTACATTTTAATTGATCATTATTGACATAAACACTATCATCACTACTAGGAGACAAATACATTGATTGCTTCATCATACTATTGCTAACCCAATTTCAAATATTTTGAAATCTCTTAACACTATCGTTGCCAGTCCCAAGCCCAGATGTGAAAAATGGAGGGTTACATTAGATAGTCGACGACTAGTACTAGTGTAAAACTTGTCGGAGAACTTGTCGGAGAAAATCATGACATGAATCATTTTGATCATTTTGTAAGTGCTAGGGTGTCCTCTGGAAGCAATGCGTTGTATAGCCTTAATATAGTGAAAAGTGTGCAAGGGTCGTTACACTAGCGCCCGGGTGTAGTGTTAAATAAGCAAGTGTTCCCACATTACGGGCGAATGCGGGTAAAGAAGTTAGTCCATGAAACTAATGAAACAAATATTAGGATAAGAACTTGAAATATAAGTACTCTCAATGGTAAATTAATAAAAATAGTTGATATTATGATTCATAGATTAATATTTTATGTATTCAAGAAACTAAGTGGGTTGGAGAAAAGGCTAAGGAGATTGATAATTTAAGTTTTAAACTTTAGTATTCTGGTTAGAGTCGCACTAAAAATGGTGTAGGTGTAATTATAGATAAAGAGTTTGAAAGATAATGTTGAAAAAATTAATAGAGTTGAAGATAAAATTATAGCCCTTAAGATTATCATTGATACTAAGATTTTTAATTTTTATAAGTGCTTATGCTCCTCAAGTAGGATTAGATACAGAGTCTAAAGATAAATTTTGGAATGACTTAGAAGACTTAATACAAATGATATCTCTTGAAGAAATAATTTTTATTGGAGGAGATTTAAATGGACATATCGGTAGAGTGGTAGAAGACATGGGGGCTACGGTTTTGGAGTAACTAATGAAGAAGGTATAGCTATTTTAGATTTTGCTTTAGCGTATGATTTTGTTATTACTAATACTTTAATCAAGAAAAGAAATGAGCATCTTATTACTTATAAGAGCGAATCTAATAAAACACAAATTGATTATTTTCTTATGAGAAGAAGAGATCATCGCGTTTGTAAAGATTGTAAGGTTATTCCAAGTGAAAATTTAAGTACCCAACATTGTTTATTAGTTTTAGATTTTAAGATTAAGATTTGTAAAATAAAGAATATTAGGACTCATCATCGTAGAATTAGATGGAGAAACTTAAAAAACAAAAATAAAATTATTTTTATGAGTAAATTCAATATTTTAAAATTTGGAAATTTAGGATGTTCATGAAGAAACAAATTCTATGTGAGAACAAATACTATTAAACAAGTGACAAAAATTGTACTTGGAGAATCAAAAGAAAAAGTTTTATAAATAAAAATAGTTGGTGGTGGAATAATAATGTGCAAGAAAATATAAAATATATAATATAAAAAGTTATGTTATAAAAATTGTTTAAATGCAAAATCTTAGAGAACTGAGAGAAATATCAAACAGCCCGCAGGGAGTCTAAAGAACTATCTATGACGCTAAAAATTCTGCTTTTAACGATCTTTATAACATATTAGATACTAAGGATAGTGAAAAATATATGTATAAACTAGCTAAGCAAAGAGAAAAGAAAAGTAAAGTTTTAACTCAAGTAAAGTGTATTAAAGATGAAAATCAAAAAGTACTTTTCTTAGAAAAAGATATTCAACATAGGTGGGTGAGTTACTTTGATAAACTTTTTAATAAAGTTTCTGAAAATACGATCTACCTTATTGATCTTAATATCGTCAATATTGATAAAAAGTTTCATTTTTACCGCCGCATTAGTAAAATAAAAGTTTAAGAGGCTTTAAAGGAAACAAAGGGCGGAAAGTTCATAGGACCAGATGATATCCCAATTGAAGTGTAGAAATATTTGGGAGATTTAGGAGTTTCTTGGCTTACTAAACTCTTTAAAATTATTTTAAAAATTAAAAAGATGTCTGAGGAGTGGATGAAGAGTATTTTGGTCCCCATTTTTAAGAATAAAGAGGATGCACAAGAGTGTGCAAGTTATAAAGGAATTAAGTTGATGTGTCATACTTTGAAGTTATGAGAGAGGGTAATTGAACATATGTTAAGACGCATCACAAAGATTTCTCATAATCAACTTGGATTTATGTCGTGCAAGTCTAGTATGGAAGTTATACATTTATTACATTTATTGAGAGGTTTGATGATGAGAGGTTTGATGAAGAAGTTCAGAAATAATAAGGAGAATCTACATTTGATTTTATTGATTTAAAAAAAGCTTACGATACTTTATAAACTTTTTGTTGTTCTAAGAGATATCCTTTGGAGATTTCTTGAGAAAAAGGTGTTGATATGACTTATATTGAAGTCATTAAAGATATGTATACTAGAGCTGTATGTATAATTAAAGATATGTATACTAGAGTTGTTTCTTGTGTTCAAACTGAAGGAGGATTGACCAAATATTTTCCTATTTTTGTTGGATTACATCATGGATTGGCTTCAAGCCCATATCGTTTTGCTTTAGTTATGGGTGGTCTTACTGGACATCTACAGGAGGATGTACCTTGGTGTATGCTTTTTTCCTTCTCGTGGATAAAACGAGAGAAAAAGCCCAGGAAAAACTTGAATTATGGAGGTCTACATTGGAGTCTAAAGACCTTCATTTAAGTAGAACTAAAACTGAATACATGGAATGGGCCTTCATTTAAGTAGAACTAAAATTGAATACATGGAATGTAATTTTAGTAGTAATAACTCTAGTGACAGAAGTGTGAACGATTTATATATCTTGGGTCCGTTGTTCAAAGCAATGGTGATATAGATGAGGATGTTAATGGTAGAATTCAAGTTGGTTGGTTTAAGTGGAGGAATGTTTCGGGCCTTTTATGTGATAGGAAAGAACTGCTTAGACTGAAAGGAAAATTTTATAAGACGGTGGTGAGACCTGCCATGCTATATGGCGTTGAAGGTTGGCCTTTAACATAATAATAAGTTAAGTGTTGTCGAGATGAGAATGATTAGGTGGATGAGTGGCTTTACACTTAGAGACAAAATGCAAAATGAATATATTCGTGATAAGGTTGGTGTAGCTCCTGTGACGGAAAAAATTAGAGAAAGTCGTCTTAGATAATTTGGTCACATTAAACGTCGACCATCTGATGATCCGATTAGGAGAGTATATGTTTTAGATTCGACTTGTGTTAAGAATGACAGAGGTAGACCTCGGAAGACTTGAGCATATTGTATTAAAAATGATCTTAATTTAATAGAACTAAAAGAAAATATGACACTAACTAGGACACAATGGAGAAAAAAGATTCATTTAGCCGACCCCACGTAGTGGGATTAAGTCATTGTTGTTGTTGTTGTTTTCACACACAAAAACTTTCTGGAGTGAAGCATTACACCACAGAGCATCACGAAATTTCTTTGAGAGAATATTAGGCATTGCTATCACAGACCTTGTGTTTAATTTAAAAAATTCTATAAGAAATGTCTCAAAAGTACATTTTTATTGATCATCATTGCCATGATCACTGTCATCATTGCCATGATCACTGTCATCATTATTATGATACAAATATATTGATTGCTTCATTATGTACATGCTAACCCAATTTCAAAGATTTTGGTAAAAAAAATTCTTTTCACCCACATAAAGTTCGTGGAGTGAAGCATTACATCACAAAACATCACAATTGCTTTAAGAGAATATTGTGCATTGATAGGCCTTGGGTTTACTTTGAAAAATTCTATAAGAAATGTCTCAAAAGTGTATTTTCATTGATCATCATTTTCATGATCATTGTCACCGCTGCTAGGAGACAAATACATGGTTTGTTTCATCATGCTCATGCTAACCCAATTCAAAGATTTTGGTAAAAAGAAATTCTTTTTAAACAAAGAAACTTTAAGGAGTGAAGCATTACATAATCGAGCAACACGAAATTTCTTTGAGGAATATTATGCATTGATAGACCTTATGTTTAGTTTGAAAAATTCTACAATAAATGTCACAAAAGTACATTTTTAATGTCACAAAAGTACATTTTTTTTTTATTGATCATCATTACCATGATCACTATCACCACTGTTAGAAGACAAATAAATGGATTTCTTCATCATGCTCATGCTAACCCAATTTGAAATATTTTTGTAAGAAAAGTTATTTTCATGCACAAAAACTTTATAGAGTGAAGCATTAAACCACAGAGCATCACGAAATTTTTTTGAAAGAATATTATGCATTGATAGGCTATGCGCTTACTTTGCAAAATTCTATAAGAAATGCCTCAAATGTACTTTTGCATTGATCATCATTGTCCTACTAGGAGACAAATACTTGGATTGTTTCACCATGCTCATGCTAACCCAATTTTAAAGATTTTGGTAAAAAGAAATTCTTTTCACACATAGAAACTTTATGAAGTGAAGCATTACACCACATGTCGGCCTTTAAAAGTTTTAGAAATTGTCGATCGTTGGAATGGATATCCCAACACCTATATATAGTGAAAAAGTAATATTTTAATATTTGAAAATACAAGACCGAACCAATTTCATATCTGCAATAGTTTAAATGATCAAGAACAATACCGCAAACAATATAACTACCTTAAAGGATAGAAACACTACTTGCTGGTGGTGCTCGATTAAATAAACTAAAGAATGTATGACATCCATTTTAGTCTGCGAAAAATCATTTTTTATGTTGACCGACAAATTCCCCTACCTAATATTAAAAAAATTAGATAGGGTTTATATTACCTGGGTTCTTTAAGTTTCTTATAGAGGCAAACCCCTATAGTCAATTACATCTCAAATGGCTGAGGTCACTTAAGAAAACTCTTGATTTAGATAAGAAAATATTATCTTCAAGAATTTCAAAGGATAGGACTTTTTAAAGATCGGATCAGGAAGTGTCAAATGGGAGAAGCTTAAATTTGAAACATTTATTATGGAATCTAAAGGAAGAAAGTTTAGGGGTTCTCACAGATCCTGAGGAGAACCTCAATGAATTCCCAAACAACCCTATGGTTTGGTTTCAATTTTGAGAGAAAATTATTGAATGTTTCTTCTTGTCAATTTTATTAGTTATGGTTTACATTTGTGTGAGACGATAGCGCACATAGCTTGGAAGATAGAAAGATCTATGTCATATCGGATGACAACCTCGGAATCTTAAAAAGAGTTAGGGCTTAGATTGCACGATATTATCATGCAAAGGCCTAAAGATAAAGTGATGATTTATGTCGTACTAGGCGGACAACCTTGAAGTCCTGTTACTTGTTTTTTTTAATTCTAAGGGAATTTGCTATTGTAGATCCACATGTTGTTGCAAATTGTTGTTGTAGAAGGCTACCCACAGAGTTAGCTCCAAGATCATCTATGAATTAGTAGTCCTAAAGACTAAGGTTTCAATGGTTTAAATGACAAGTTTAGTTCAAAATGAGGGGAGGGGGAAGTTGATTAGAGCGACACGGGTTAGAATCCCACGGTTCCCTTGTTCTGATATTACTATTTTCTTTTGAATTTACTTAACTTAAATGAGTTGTTAAACCCATTTAAAACGGGGAGATCTCGTCAGCAACATATCTCGTTAGCTACCGTGGGTTACCTCATCCGAGGGACTCCCATAAATTCAAAATGACATATTATGAAGTTGTTGTTTTTTTTTTAAATGTTGTTTAATTTTGAAAAAAATTGATTGATATTGAAAAGTTTTCATTTTATCACCCAAGCATGCATGATATGTGGAAGCAGTAGTAAATTTTAGTAAGTAAAATGACAAAAATTAAATAAATTTGTAAAAGCGTACCCGTCATCTTCTCGCTGCTTCTGCTAAAATGTTAGAACTTGCAACATAAATAATTTTGCAGCAAATTTAAATAAATTGCGATGGTAGACAGACTAGAGGAAGGTGTAGCTATCAAACCCTAAGTCATAACTTGGTGAGTCCCTAAAGATTTTGATAGATGATTTTTTGGAACGAAGAATAATAAGTTCAACTGTCCTTCAAAATATCCAAAATTTTATAAAAAAATTTGGGGAGCAATCCTAACAACCTTTAAATCCTTTTGAAATGTTTCGAGTTCATTTAAACTTATTAAATTGTTCAACTAATTGTCCTAAACATTAAATTTAGTTTAAGTGAATTAAAACACTCTATTCTCAGTGAACCTAACATTATGATTATTTCAAGAGTAGGGTACTCAGACAGTCACTTAATGTTTTACTTAAGAGTCGTGTAAGTGGATGCCCCTAAGGCAAGCTTAAGTCATTAAAGATCTTGTATCCACCATTAAAGTTGGGATTATAGTGTTTAAAGGTGTTAATTATCAGTTATATTATCTTTTCTAAACCTCCTTAAATAAGTCTAAATATCAAATCTAGCTCACCACAAAGCCCTTAACAATTTTGATGGGTAAATTTTTAATTATCAAAATATTAATTTATGTAGAATATATTCTTATCAAAAGATCATGTTATCACAAATTAGGGGCTTCAAATGAGTGAATTATTATTTTTCTAACTTAAGCCCATCACTTTACTATCTTCTAGTTAGATTTACTTCCAAGTCGTGACAATTTTACCATCGTCAGGAAAATATGGAAAATTGGTTTCTACTTTCTAACCCATTATATTTCAAACATAAGAAAATTCTATTTTAATCAAAATTATCCATTTACCACTTTGGTTAATCCTAAATTTTAATTAAGGCATCAAAATCTAAAATTATCATTTTGCCCATGGGGCTCTCCACTTCATAACTCTCAAATATAACTCAAATAAAATATAACTCAAATAACTTTGAAATTTTTATAATACCCCACTCATGGGTCAATTAAAATATTAGAGCAGAAGGATTTTTCATAACTTAATTTAATTTAAATAATTATTTTAACTTTGAAGATAGGATTTTCAATATAGATTTATTTAACTAATCAAAGTAAAATTTTTGTTCGAGAAAAATTATTGGAGGTTCACTTAGGTTAGAGGACCACTTGGGCAAAATTTTATGATTTTTAAAATTATATTTTAATTATTATATAAATTTATTGATTTTAGTGATTTAATTAAGATAAAAAACATGTTTTAATTACAAAAAATACTTTTTATATTTTTATTAAATTCCCCCAAGTCCAGAGAACTCAGAGAAATAAACTTTTCATTTTTGTGATTATTTATTTATTTATTATAATTATTATAATGGAAAATTAGAGAAAATACATTTTTAGCCTTTAAAATTTTATATTTAACTTAGAAAATTTAGAGAAAATATTCTAATTAGTCCCAAGTGATCAGTAAGCAATTAAGAATATTTTAAACCATTTTCATATGAGTTTTTAAATTTTAATTATTTTTAATTCAAAATATAGCTAAAAAATAAACTATTTATCTAAATTTTTTTTCCTAAGTGTCCTGATCACAAGGGACTCAAAAAACCACTTTTTATAATTTTTCTAATTATATTTAGTTTATTAAAATTATTTCAATGCCAAAAATATCATTTTTCTTAAAAAATAAACTTTAGTGCTCAAATTAAATCAAATAATTTTCAAATTTTTATAGTGAGTTAAAATAATTTTTATTTATAGTGTGGAATAATCTTTGCTAATTTTTTAAATATATTAAATTTATTTTAATTTTTTGAATTTTTAGGGTTTAATTAACTAAAGTAATTTACATAAATATCCAAACTTAATTTACATTTTTCCTAGGGTCCTCTAACCATAGGGAACCTACCAAAATAAGTCCTATATTGTTTTGATTTATATTTTAACTTATATAACTATTTCAAGCAAAATAACCATCTAAACTTGGAAATTAGGGTTGCATGTGTAGAGATGCTTTCTGACTTTAAAAAAATCACAAAACCTCTTTACTATCATGAGAAACAAACCCATAAAGTCTCAAGTCCTGATGATTATTATTTAACTAATTAAAATTTAAAAACTTTAGAGAGTACTTAATTAATTAAAAATCAAAGACTCATCAAATAATTTTTATTTTTTATTCTACATTATTCTCCTTCGTTCACTGAGAAACAAAGTATTTTTATGATTTTCTTACACCAAGTTATGGATTTTCTAAGTTATGGAATTAATTTAAATAAAAAATCCCTATTTTTCTACTTATCCAACTTAGTTATCGTGTCAACCTCTTACACGCCGAGCTTTCCAAGCGTCGCTCTGCCATTTTATGTCGCCATCCACCTCAGCACCTTGTCAGCCCGTAATTCTCACTTCATCTTCTTGTCCGGTGCGATTTGGACCATCCAATCGATACACACGAAAACGGGTGTCATCTGTTCATCATCCCGATCAGCCCAACCCAAGAACCGTTCAACTTCAAACCCTAAGATCTCAGCCTAGACTTAACCAAATCACTTTGGGTTTGTTCCTACACCTTCATCTAGTCAAGACGAACACATCTATACGGATACATGCTTATGAAATCAAACTTTTCTTCACAAAGGCCCAAACCAAGCCAAAAATTAGGGTTTAAGCTTTATACCAAACTCTGGGAGGGGAGGCCTTAATCAGATGCTTTTGGAAGCATCAGTAGGGCCCAATGAAACTCCTTGAAGTGTCACCTTGCTCTAGTATAAGGTCTAGGTAGGATTTCGACTAATAGGTGGTGTGAAGTTGGTCTAGGAGTGCGTTAGAGGGCTCAACAGAGAGGGGCTTTGATGGGGATCCTCCTCATTTGGTCTGGGGAAGCTTTTGAAAGGTTTAATTTGAAGCTTTATGGAGTTTTGGGAAATGACTAAAATTTGCCCTGATTTTGAGCTAAGAAACAGTGGGGAAGATGGCTAGAAGATGGTTGGAATGGGCTCACAAGGTCTTGGAGGAGCTATGGAAACAATTTGGCAGAGTTTTCCTAAGAAATTGGATGGCCTCTCTCTTTGGCCGTGGGAGGTGTGGTTTAAATAGAGGAGCTTGACTGAAGTTGAACTCAAAACTTTAAATTTAAAATTCTAAATTTAAAGACCAAATTTTGGATATCGATTGGGTATATCATTTTGGACAAAACTCTAAATTTAAATAGAGTTTTGGATATCAATTGGGTATAAATTTTGGAGTTATGAGGTTCAATTTGGAAGATTTGAACTTTTGGTCAAAATTTGGGGTTTTGGTTTAAGTTAGATTTGGGTGAGCTTTGAGTTCAAATTTGGGTCAATTAATTGTTCAAACTAATTTGGGAAACTATTATGAAGAATTTAGAATGCAAATTTGAGGAAATTGATTTAATCATGGTGTTCATTTTGGGGAATTTAAGGGCATGGTAAAATTGGGGATTTTGGATTGGGTTTGCAATTGAGCTTGAAGTTGGGTTAAACTGGGCTTGGATTTGGTCTCATTTGGGATTGGGGATGATGAATTTGAATTTGGAATTGAAATTGGGTGAGATTGAAGTCAATTTGGTGGAACTTGTGGATGAATTGGGGAATTTGGGCTTTTAAGGGCAATTTGAGGATTTTGCTCAAATTGGGTCAATTTGGTCAATTTGGGTCAATTTGGTCAAATTGGGCTCAATGGAGTGGTTCCAACTGATTTTGGAGAAATTTGGAGATTTTGGGAATTTTTGGGGTTTGAAGGACATTTTAATAATTTTGGGGATTTTGGGGGTATTTTAGAAAATTTGAGATATTTTGGTCAATTTGAGTGATTTGGAATGGTTTGAAATAATTTTTGAAGAGATTTTTAGAATTTGGGTAATTTTGGGAATTTTTGGAAAATTTAGGGTATAGGGGCAAATTGGTAATTTGGTGAAGCTTAGGGCCAAGAAGGGTCAAAATTGGAATTTGGCAAAATTTGGATTGATTAAGGATTTTAATCATGAGGTCACCCTTTTTAAGCCATGAGACCAAGGGAAATCCCTTTTTGGATCCTCCATGTGCTGGTTTTAGCCAAACCGTAGCCCAAAGCTAATGGTTCAAGGGACCATCCACATGAGTTTCCAAAAAGAGTAAGGGATCAACTAAGCATATTTGGTTGGGGTTGAGGTTGTGAATACAAGTGCAAGTGTCTGTGTGTGCAAGACTGACCAAGGCCACACCACCCAGCAAACTCTAAGGCCAAACAATTCTATGGGGACTCCTCTTGAGCTCCCTCATATTAGTCCCACCTACTAAGTGCTAGAGGTTAGAACAAATATGTGGAACTTCAAGATGAGAAAAGAAGAGTTTAAAATTTTTATTGGTGAGGGTACCATCACTTGTCATCTATAAATAATCAACAGAAAATTCCTATGGCTATATTTTAGGCTTCTAAAGAGGAAACTAGACATCAACCAAAAGTGAGGTCAACACCACAAAGCATCACAAACTTTCTTTGTGAGGATATTATGCATTTGTTGTGGTTCTTTGGGCTGAGTTGTGCTTTGTAGTGGTTGTTGATTGTGGTGATAGATGTGAGTCGTGATTCATTGTGGTTCTGCAGTGGTTGTGGGTAGCACTATGTTAGTGGGTTTAGGTGTTGTGAATGTGGCTTTGTGGTGGCCTCTGTGCTTTTGGTGATTGTGGGCTTAGGTAGTGATCTATGGGTTGTGTGGTGGCTATGTGTTCTATATTTGTATGGTTTGGGTCTATGGGTGGGTGTGGTTGGGTTTGGGTGAGGGTTTGTGGCTGTGGCTTTGGGGTGGTGTCTGTGCTTTTGGTGGTTGTAGTTGGCTTTGTGGTGGCTATTGGTTGTGGTTCTTGGGTTGAGTTGTGTTTTGAGGTGGCTTTAGTTGTAGTGATGGATATGGGCTATGGTTCTGTGGTGGCTGTTGGTTGGGTTGGTGTGTGTGTGGTGATTATGGGTGTGTGTGTGCTATTTTGGGCTGTGGTTGTGGGGGTGTGTGTGCTGGTTGTTGGTGTGGTTTGGGGCTATGGTTGTGGGTGTGTGTGTGGTTTGAGGATGTCATTTGACTTATGAGTTCTCTCTTGAATCTTTCAGTAAAGATGAGCTCTAAGATTTTAAGGACCTCCCGACGAGTACTCCTCCACTGTGGATTACAAACTTCTCTACTAACATCACATAGGGCACATGGCTGCGGGAGCCAATTCTATAGGTGTCCACAGAGCATCATGGATAAGTGTGACTTCTTCTGGTGGGCAGATAGTCCGACAGATTCCACTGCTGATAGTGATCAGAGTTGGATAGTATCATTGGAGGACAATGTAACTCATGACAAATACCGTCTGTATTTTAAAATTAATATTATCATATTTTTAATTATAATTTTAATAGTTTTTTCTTTTCTTAATAATATTGATACTTAATATAAAGTGAGGTGTATATCTTATTTTTTGTACTGTTATGAATTGATTTTTTGCTTTTTAAGTATCAAATATATAGCTATGATTGTTATGTTGTAAACAACATTACTGCATAGTGACAAAATGCTCAATTGTCCAAAAACAACAGCAAAACAACTGTTTTTCAACAGCACAAACCAAACAACCAACCAGTTTATTCAGATCAGCTGTTTATCAGCAGCTTATTAGTAAGTTGCTGCTGCCCCAAACAGACCATTAATTTTTTTATGTATTTACATATCTAACAACTAAACTTTGCTTTTACATTTATAACACCCAAATCTGTCATATCACATAAGAAATACCACCATTTTAACATCTAAAATGAGAAACATCGTTTCACGCCTAGCTTCATATAAAGATTGAAGTTTAGGTATTAGATATTTAAATATATAAGAATTGAGTTCTATGTATGTAAGTCTTAAAAAAAGGGATATTTACTTGCATGCTAGTCCTAGTCAATTCCAATGCATTTAAAGATCTAACATGTAGAACTTTCTTTCTACATTTATCCGTAAAAATTTAAAAGCATAAGCAAATTAAATAAAATTAATAATATAAAAAATAAGCACATGAAAAATAAAAAAAAGCATATGAAAAAAAAAACCACAAATGTATATAAGAAATATTCAAAAACTTAAAATAAAAACTTATCCTACACATACATTCATACTACATATATATAATAAAAGTAATAATATTAAAAAAATCATGATATTGAAAGTAATAACACACACACACACACACACACACACACACACACATATATATATATTATTATTGATGAGTTTGTTGAAAATGACATAACTAGCATTTCTGGTCCTCATATGGTTCTCAAATACAAATTGTGCAGTTCATAGTTCTCATCTAACAATTTATGCTACTGTCTGAATCTCATGGATGTTTCAAACAGTCCACTAAATGTCTCCTCAATCTTACATACAAGAAAACTACGTTAGTACAAAACCAACATGATTTCTCAAGTCTAACTACTAATTTCTGAGTCTGAGATGCAGAGCGAGCTGGTTCAGCGACAAAGTAAAAGCCGGAAGAGAGATTGCCAAAAAAGAAAAAACAAACAAGAGAAAAAAACAGAAAAGAGGGGCCATTCCTCTCCTTGTTTGTCATGCAAGATGAGAAAAAAGAAACAAAGAAAACATATCGTTGCCACAACTCCGATCAGTGCAATAGAGGAACAACTGGATTTACTATACCTTTTTATCTTTTGGGCTTGAAGAAATGGAGCAATGTGCTTGGCTTTCCCGTTCAACACCTACCAGAGAAGACAACAGAGGTTTTAAGATAGTTTTAGGTGTTGTATATGTAAATATAAGAGTTTGGGTATGAGAGGAGTAAATATGAATGTCATTAGTGGCATGTATGTAAAAACTTATTGTATGTATTTCCATATCTAACTCCTAAATTTTAATTGCTAAATATATTCCATCCTATTTATGCATTAATTGAATAATTGAAAGAAAAGCAATATTAAGTTATTTAAATATTATTGAAATTAGAATAATTGAATAACTTACTAAACTTCAACATTTGAAATAAGAAAATTCAAACAATACATTTATCGAAATAATTTCAGGCTTCATTAAAATAATAGTTGTTAGTACAATAACTCTAAAAAAAGAGAAAATCTATCTTCTAAGGTGTACTCGAAGAGTGCTTTATCCTGGATTATATTTTGATGGTGCTTGGAGCGGTTGCTCTAGTAGTTGTCGTTCCTCTTCCTCCTCACCTTTTACATTTTCATCATTTGACTCAAAAATTGGAGTATCTTCTTGCATATGAAATGGTGGTTTGTTGTAATTAGGTCACAAATGAAATTGCAAATCAAAGTGTCCACTCTTGGTTACAATCCAATACGGATAAAAAGTCGAAATCTCATGTGATGTTGAAGGTTCTGCTAAGGTTGAGGGTTTTGCATATGTTGAGGGACATGCATATGTTGAGGAACTTACATATGTAGAGGATCCAACATATGCTGAGGGACCAATACAAGCAAAAGATCTTCTTGGAGCATCTACAGTCGAAACACTTGAAAAGTTTGTTGGTAGCTGTCATGGGATATCCAAGGTTGATCTTCACGAGGTGTGTTTTGTTGGTTGGTTGAATTCACTATAATCAATATAGAGTGTCGGTTTCATTTTATTGAAAGCTCTGAGGGCTCGTTGTAACATTCTTGCATTGCTATAACAACTTCACCATGCCAACTAGTGAGTCTCCAAGTAAGGTCCTTGATCATATATAATAGTTTACATGTATAAGTTCATAATTAATTAAATCATGAAAAAAATGAGAAAAAGCAAATAGAAAATCAATATAAACTATATGCACACCATTAAACTCTCGCTAGGTGACCTAGGGTGGTAGGTATCTAGTGGTTCAGTAGACGACTAAACTAGTTAAATCGACTCCCATGATCTATACTACTGTAAGTAATGTGTTAGTTTTGCACTCTCATCTCCTAAAGGCCGGTTTAATGGTACTACAAAGGCTTGATGCTTAATCCATGAAGCAATGTAATTTCGATGATAATGCATCAAGTATCTATCGTGTTTTCCTTAGCTGTTCACCATCCTAAATGATTGATTTATAGCCCCAATCACTATGGATTGCACAGAGAAAAACTGTCGCATCACTCGATCTGGAAGATGCCACTCCAAGCGCTTCCGACTAATAAGAGGAAATAAGCTGTCCATATATCCATAATCTCAAGACAAATCTCCAGTAACCACACCATAATACCATCAATATACACTCCCAAATAACCTATTTATTTAGAACTTATGATTTATTTTAAAATAGATAAATAATATACAAGAAAATATATATAGTTTATATTAACAGAAATATAGCCGACTCTGCATTAATCCATCAATATAATCTCGATACATTCTTGCATTTCCTTGAGGCACTTCTTATAGTCTATCCTCGTTCCATCTACATATTAAAGACAATATAGCTATGAAATTTTAAAACATATATTAAAAAATACTAGTTTAGGCAAAATATACCTGAATCCAAATGGCTTGTGAAACAATTCCCTGGAAGTAGGAACACGTAGAGTTGGTCTGCCTAAATGCAAATGTTTGTAGCACCAAAATTGTAATAGGTGTAAACATCTTGCTATTTTAGCACGTCCAGACTTTGTGAATAGATTTAACTCTCTATACAAATATGATAACACAGAGCTTCCTAGAGAGTTCTACGAAAATACAGCTAAATCCTTTAAGTAATTAAAAATATTGTAAATGTATGTGAGATCTAGATATATCAGGAGGTAAAAAATACCCTAACATATATAAGATATAGGCTTTAAAATTGCACACACAAAAAGAAGAGTATTGTAACATTATCTATAAAATTCCACATAGGCCAACAGAGGTGCATAATTGTTTGAGATTCAGAGGGGCTCATACTGAAGTTTGCCACGACATCGTTCTCCACTATTGTGCCATTGCTGCTAAAACATAAACCACAAATGCTTGTTGCTTCTTCCATCCCACCCGCTCCCGCTCTCCTTCCCTCTCCATCGCAAAATCCCACCTGCCCCCCTTCACTCCAACTCCGACCAACACATCATCGTCGCCTTCTTCTGCTTGGTCTGGCCACTTCGTCCCTCCCTCTCCTCCTCCACGCCATTCCGGCCGCCGCAGCCCGTGGGCTTTTCCAGATGCCTCCCGCCCGTCTCAGCAACCGATACTTCCTAGTCCGGGCTGGGGAGTCGGTTTACGAGGGCATGGGCCTCCTTAACACCAACCCCGTCACCAAGACCTCCATCGACAGCGGGCTCTCGCCGGAGGGCAGGCGCCAGGCGACGCGTGCGGCGGTTGAGCTCCAGCGATTGGGGGCTTGTAGCGGGAGCTGCTGGATCTGGCCATCCATTACACAGAGGGCATATCAGGCTGCGGAGATCATTGCCTCCGTCAATGGAATCAATCGCAGGTTCATTATTGCTAGGAACTCAATCTTGTTTCACTTCAGACTTTAGACTATTTTCACCCTACCTCAAATGCTAGTTTTCCAAGTATGAAGCTTATTAGAACAATTATCACTCATTTACAAAGTTAGTCTGTGAGAAAGTGAAGAAAACTGAATTAAATATATCACTCAAAGATGATTTGTTTTCAAAATATGCAAACATCACTGAAATTTATTTTTGAAACATAGCTCGAACCGATGACTTCTTAAAAAAAAATGCCCGAGGTGAGCCCATTCAATCATTAGGAGCTTGAATGGGAGACTTTTGCACTTGAATTTTTTTTTTTCATGGTAGAGCGTCAAAGATTCATGGAGACCAAAAACCACATGAATCATTTATTCTAGCCAAACTATCTGCTCTAATATCACTTGTTAGGGTGTGGATTAAATACTTGGGTGTTAGTTGAGCCTAATATACTAATCGGCGGACACTCACTAAAGCAAAACTTTCAACATTGGATAACTTTAATACCGTTTTCTATGCTCATTTGGAACTTATCATAAATGTTTTTAATGCCATATCTATCTATCTCTACCTACCTACCTACCTATCTATATAATGTTTTTAATGCCATATCTATCTATCTCTACCTAACTACCTACCTATCTATATATAGATAGATAGATAGGTGGATATTGATATTGAGATGTTCTTGAAAGGCCAGTTTTGTTTTATATTTTCTTGGCATTTTTTCTATAAGAAATGATCGGAGCTAAAGGGTTTGAGCATCTTTTAGCTTAAAATATTTTCTTTTTCTCGGTTTGTAGTCGCATTGTCCCTGAATATAGTTTTTTGGATGCACGTGGAGTGGGCGCTTTCGAAGGAAAGAGCTTGGATACTGTTTCCGAGGTGAGTGACTTATGAAGCTTACGTGGTTGTTTAGAAAGTTGTCAATTTAGCTATTAAAGTTATGGAGAGGTTTTTGTGTTTTTTTGTGAGAAAGCAACTATATAAATCAGCTAGTAGATAAATTCTCAAGCCCTTTGCTTGCTAAAAATTTGGATTTTTGAAGAATCTTTCAAATATTAATGTAACAATCATGAAGAGAAATTAGATGCACTTTTGTTAGACATTACAATATTCCCTACTTATACAAATTTCGACATCAAAATTTACTTATTAGCTATATTTATGATTATAGGATTTAATCATAACCTTTTTTCAAATTTGTATTTATTTGTTAGTTTTCCTAATAACTTTTTTTATATGATTATATTACTTAATTCTAAATCTTGTGTTCTGATACCACTTTTATCGCGACTTAGGTCAAAAATTTATATTGTCTCAAAATTTGGATCTGGTTATAGTCAATTTAAATTATTACAAAAACAAATGACTAATAGGGAGACGAAGTAAGGAGTCAATTCACCATTTTTTTAGAACGATAAAAATTAAGACAAAATGGAGTGAGAGCACCGTTTTTTTAGAACGATAAAAATTAAGACAAAATGGAGTGAGAGTATCCAACAATGTGAAGTAGAGAAGATTAATGGGACGGTGAGGCAAGAGATATAACAAGCCATTTTATCACTATAAGGAGGGTGAGGCGAATGGAGGATTCGAAAAGAAGGGAGAGAGAAGATGAGCGCTACTATATGCAAATTTGAGCGATATCAAGGGCATCGACATGTGGAATTAATATTGCATGTGATCGAATAAGCATGTGAGATCAAGCAGTGTATGTAAATGATGGTTGATCGCGTGATGCAAGCTAAAGAATGAACTCATGTGTAGTTACAAATGAGCTTGATCGTGAAGAAGTGTGAGGAAAAGAAATAAAAAGCATGACCAAAAGAGGAAGGTGGAGCTTGAGCCAATAATGGGATTTTATGGCCCATAGATTTGAGCATTGACAATGAGAGAATTTAATATTGAGGTAATTTAATTGAAACTCATTTTTTATTTTAATAAATTTTAAAATTTGATTAGAATTTTAATTTATAGTAATAGTTAAGTATTTGAGGATGGAAAATGAGGTAGAATACTAATAAAGGATTTAGAAAAATTACATAAAATAAAATAGCTTAATTTAGTAATTTTAAAATTTTGAAAATAAATTAAAATTTTAACTGAATTAAGATAATTTAGTCAAAAATAAATTTAAAAAATGCAATAACTAATTAATGGAAATATTGATATGTTTATATACATTTATTATGAATATTCATTTATTATAAATATGAATTAGTCAATGGTTATGATATATATTTTTCAGAGCAGAAAAATATTATTATTAAGCTTTTATTAGTTAAATTAATATAAATATTTATAATATTACTTTTGAGTAGTAAATATAAGAACAATAATAATATAGAAATAAATAATTTATAATATTAATCACTTGAAGTTAATAATTGTAGATAAAAGCAAGGTTAAATGAGATAATCAAAGTGTTTTTTTAGTTGATAATAGTAACTATAACAAGGATCAAATAATTAAAAATTAATTTCATAAAAAAGTGACATTTTAATTAATTTATTATAAAATGAATGTGTATAAAAAAATAAGTAATTTTTTTAAGTTTGAATAAATTTATAGAAATAAACACAAAATTGTGTTAGCGTAAAACTTGTTGAAAAAAATCATGACATGAATCCTTTTGATCTTTGTGTAAGTGTGTGTAAGTGCTAGATGTAAGTGCTAGAGCGTCCCCTGGAAGCGACGCACTGTATAGCCTGAATACAGTGAAAAGTGTGTAAGGGTTGCTATATCGGCTCCTAGATGTAGCGTCAAATAAACAAGAGTTCCCACATTACTGACAAATGCGGGTAAAAAAGTTAGTGCATAAAACTAATGAAATTAATATTAGGATAGAATTTTGGAATATAAGTACTCTTAATGGTAAATTAATAAAATTAGTTGATATTATGATTCATAAAAATATTAATATCTTATATATTCAAGAAACTAAATGGGTTGGAGAAAAGACTAAGGAGATTGATAACTTAGGTTTTAAACTTTGGTATTCTGGTAAGAGTCGCTCTAGAAATGATGTAGGTGTAATTATAGATAAGATTTTGAAATATAATGTTGTAAAAATTAAATTATAGCCCTTAAGATTATTATTGAAACTAAGATTTTTAATATTATAAGTGCTTATGCTCCTCAAGTAGGTTTAGATATAGGGTTTAAAAATAATTTCTAGAATGACTTAGAAGTCTTAATACAAATGATACCTCTTGAAGAAAAAAATTTTATTGGAGGAGATTTAAATGGATATGTCGGTAAAGTGATAAAAGATTTTAGAAATATTCACGGTGGCTACGGTTTTGGAGTGACTAATGAAGAAGATAGAACTATTTTTGATTTTGCTTTAGCGTATGATTTTTTATTACTAATACTTTATTCAAAAAAATAGATGAGTATCTTATTACTTATAAGAATTGATCTAATAAAACTCAAATTGATTATTTTCTTATGAGAAGAAGTGATCGTCGGGATTGTTAAGTTGTTCCAAGTGAAAATTTAAGTACTTAACATCGTTTATTAGTTCTAGATTTTAAGATGAAAAATTGTAAAATAAATAATAATAGGACTCATCATCGTAGAATTAGATAGGGGAACCTAAAAGATAAATAAAATTATTTTTATCAATAAAATTCAATCTTTCAAAATTTGGGATGTTCATGATGATGCAAATGCTATGTGTGATAAAGTAACAAACACTATTAAACAAATAACCAAAGTTGTACTTGAAGAATCAAAAGAAAAAAATTTCTTTAAATAAAAATAGTTGGTGGTGGAATAATAATGTGCAAGAAAAGATATATGTTATAAAAATTGGTTTAAATGTAAAAGCTTAGAGAATTGAGAAAAATATCAAACGACCCGTAGAGAGTCTAAAAGAATAATATTCTTTTAGTGATCTTTATAATAGATTAGATACTAAAGGGTATGAAAAATATATATAGAAACTAGCCAAATAAAGAGAAAAAAAAATTAAAGATTTAACTCGAATAAAATGTATTAAAGATGAAAATCAAAAGTGTTTTTTCTAGAAAAAGATATTCAAACATAGGTGGGTGAGTTGTTTTGATAAAATTTGTAATGAAGTTTCTGAAAATAAAATCGACTTTAGTAATCTTAATATCATTAATAATAATAAAACATTTTATTTTTACCGTCGCATTAGTAAAAAAGAAGTTGAGGAGATTTTAAAGAAAACCAAGGGTGAAAATTCTGTAGGACCTGATGATATCCCAATTGAGTTTGGAAATGTTTTGGAGATTGGAGAGTTTCTTGGTTTACTAAACTCTTTAATATTATTTTAAAAACTAAAAGATGTCTGAGGAGTGGAGGAAGAGTTTTTGGGTCCCCATTTTTAAGAATAAAGGGGATGCACAAGAATGTACAAATTATTGAGGAATTAAGTTGATGTGTCATGCTTTAAAATTATGGGAGAGAGTAATTGAACATAGGTTGAGACGTATTACAAAGATTTCTCATAATCAATTTGGATTTATGCCGAGCAGGTCTATTATGGAAGCTATATATTTGTTAAGAACTTTGATGGAGAAGTTCAGAGATAATATGGAGAATCTACATTTAATTTTATTGATTTAGAAAAAGCTTACGATAAGGTTCCAAGAGATATCCTTTGGAGAGTTCTTGAGAAGAAATGTGTTGATATGACTTATATTCAAGTCATTAAAGATATGTATACTAGAGCTGTTACTAGTGTTCGAACGGAAGGAGGATTGACCAAAAATTTTTCTATTCTGTTGGACTACATCAAGGATCGACTTTAGGCCCATATGTTTTTGCTTTAGTTATGGATGGTCTTACTGGACATTTACAGGAAGATGTACCTTGGTGTATGTTTTTTTGCTAATGATATCCTTCTCGTGGATAAGATGAGAGAAAAAGGCCAGGAAAAACTTGAATTATGGAGGTCTACAGTGGAGTTTAAAGGCCTTCATTTGAGTAGAACTAAAACTGAATACATGGAATGTATATTTAGTAGTAGTAGCTCTAGTGCTAGAAGTGTAACTTTGGGTGATCAAATTATTAAGAGGTGTGAACGATTTAGATATCTCTGGTCTATTGTTCAAAGCGATGGTGATATAGATGGGGATGTTAATAGTAGAATTGAAGTTGGTTGGTTGAAGTGGAGGAATGCTTTTGGCCTTTTGTGTGATAGAAAAGTACCGCTTAGACTGAAAGAAAAATTTTATAAGACGGTGGTGAGACCTGCAATGTTCTATGGCGCTGGATGTTGACCTTTAAAAGAGAAGCATAATACTAAGTTAAGTGTTGTTGAGATTAGAATGATTGGGTGGATGGGTGGCTTTACACTTAGAGACAAAATGTGTAATGAATATATCCGTGATAGGGTTCGTGTAGCTCATGTGATGGACACAATTAGAGAAAGTTTTATGGTTTGGTCATATTAATTAAACGTCGACCATTATTAAACGTCGACCATTTGATGATCCGATTTGGAGAGTAGATGTTTTAGATTCGATTTATGTTAGGAAAGGTAGAGTTAGACCTTGAAAACTTGGACATATTTTATAAAAATGATCTTTGTAAAAAATGATCTTAAGACTTGGGCTTATTGTGTAAAAAATGATCTTAATTTATTAGAACTAAATGTATGACACCAATGGAGACACAATGGAGAAAAAAGGATTCATGTAGCCGAGCCCACGTAGTGGGATTAAGGCTTTGTTGCTGTTGTTGTAAACACAAAATTGTATAGTTGGTTTGACTAAAGTCAAGGAATATTAACAATATTTTTGGTGAGTACTCATGTTTGTAAGTTATAATAGTATTATTGTTTTTTCTGGATCAAACGTGCTTATTGTTAATGATATTTATTAGATCAATTGTTATTGTAAATTTATGGTTTACATGTTATGTTAAATATTTGATTATATTAAATAAAAGATATTTATACTCAATATATTAAAATTATTATAAATATTAATTATTATATTTGTATACTGACTAATATAAAAAGCAAATGAAATAATTTATGTATTATTTTTTTTGTATGTGATTGACTGGTGGAGTTCACTCCTCTATGATACTAGCCAAGAATGTTAATATATTTATGCATGTCGATGAAAAATGATTTTGATTTCGATATACCTTAATTAGTATAGTTTTAGATGCCGCTCTTATAATGATTATAAATGATATAGATAAATAAATTATTATATAGTTTATATTGTATCATCAAATGTTCTAAACTTTATTGAATGATCATGATTGAATAATATGTCAATTATTTTTATACTAATTCATTATAACTAAGTTGCATGTATATTTTTTTTGTTATATTATTATGATTTAGAAATTTGAGTATTTATTTGTTGTTGATATCATCCTGTGGTATTAAATGATCATTTTCAGGTTCAATAATAGAGAAGGAAAATAAGTTACATAAGAGAAAATATTTCTAGAAGACAATCAAGTTATATGAATGTTATTATATTCGTAATTGCTTTACTTTTTTAATCATTAATGGTTTTTATTTTTATGTGGATGGTTATTTGTATTTGTCCAATCATCTATTCATGTTCTAGTAATTTCAAGCCCCATACCGGGTTATGATAATAACTCTACGAATATTATTTGTTTTCTCCCATCAAATTGAGGAGACATTTGGTTGAAATCAAAGTTTATCCTCGAGTTGAAGGAACCATGGGTTTAAAAGACTCTTAGTGAGAATATCCATTATTTGATCTTGTGTTGTAAGATAACAACGATAAGATTTTTAGAGATAATATCATCCCTAATGAAATGGTATACGATCTTGATATGTTTGTTGCAAGCTTAAAAAAAAAACATTGTTAATGATGACCATAGCTGAGGTGTTATCATGCTAAAGAAGGGTTGGTTGAGATATTGATAGGCCAAATTCATGAATGAGATAATGCAACCAAATAAGATCAGTAATGATGGTTGCAAGAGCCCTGTATTCTATTTCATTGGAAGATCTTTCCATGGTCTCCTATTTTTGGGCATGTCAGGAGACTAGCATGTTTCCTAAGAACATGTAGAACTTCTAGTGGAGTTATGACACCAACCCAATAGGTGGTTGAGTAGTAATGTACATGATTGTAAGATCGAAGTCAATTCTTTCTTTGAGATATCACAGCACCTCTATGATTTTGAATGTGCTGATTGAGAGGATAATGCATGTGTTCACAAATTTGATTTACAATTACTACAAATCTCGGTGGTTGGGCTATTGTGCTATCTAGTTTGTCATGAAGGAAGACATTTGAAACATCTAATTAAAGAACCTTCCAATTATGCTGTAGAGCAATGTTTACTAAAATTGCGATATTTGACATTATTGTGATCATATTGAAAGTCTTGTCATAATCTATGCCCCATTTGTGTTGAGTCCTTGTGCAACTAAATAAGCTATGTAGCTTGCTACAAAGCTATTAGAGTGACGTCTTGTTTTGAAAATCAAGCGACAACCTAGTGTAAGGTGGTTTTGGGGTGGTGGGACGAGATCCTATGTACCCTTTTGTTGAAAGACAATAAATTCCTAAGACATTGCAAACCTCTAGTGAAGATATTTGATGGGTTGAATATAGTAGGTGGGTTCAGAAATTGAGGTGAGATTGTTAGTGAGGTCTTATTTTTTTTTGGGTTTCGAATTGCCTATTTGAAGAGGATAATGCATAGGGTGATGAGGTGGCAGTTGATCTGATAAGGAATGAGATTGATTGGTTGGGAAGGTGGTGGAGTGATGGGTCGGGTTGAAGGGTTAGGGTGATTAAGGAGGTTAGGCAATTAAGAGTTGAAATAGGAGGCAGAGAAGAAGGTTGTGTCTTGGCAAGGGAGTATAAAAGGTATGTGTGTATTGCAAGAAGCGAGAATGAAAAGCTAGGGAGTTATGGTTGGGGATGTTTGATTTATTGAATATAACATGCTTGTTTGATTGATTGAATATAACATGCCTTGATGTAATGCTTTTTCTAGTTATTGGATTAAAATAGTGGCATCCTTTATATGAGGTGGAATGACCTATTCAAGATGAAATGGGGAGCTTGGGAGGAGGAGTTTATGACGTGGTTGTAGTCTACCGTGATCCTTGCAATCCCAATATTGTGGGATCGGATCGTGAACGAGATGCTGAAGCGAATTTCCATCCCGAGAGTCAGTAGCAATAATTTTCTCGCCATTGAATGAGACCGACCTATATGGGCCCCCTTTTTATGCTTCTTTTAAATTGAATTAGGACTAAATTTTGCATAAGACTGTTAATATGCTCTTATTTCTTATTTTTGGGAGAATTTTGCTTTGGTTATTGTATTTAAAGATTTTATTTTTTGATTTTTTTTTCTAAGGAGTGTTTTATCATCTTTTTTTTGCAAGTGGTGCTCGTAAAATGCTCAAGTATAAGTGGTGGATTTCCTTCAACAACTGTGCCCCATCGGATTCAGTGTTTTTGGGTTCTCTTCGCTGTTTTCAGCCCAGATAGTTGTTGAATGCCTTGCATCCCCTTCCGAACGCCATTAACATGTCCTATTTCCATTCCCTTGCCATTCCACAACCATCTCTCTCAAATCAACTTCTTAAACACCTTCTAGAAATGCTAGTGTTTTGTTATTTGGAATCAAAGCACGATAAATCTTATTGTTAGGGATTTGTTTCTTTTTTATTCTTAAGCCTAAGATCAACATACACTAATCTAATACCCTCACCAAAATTATCCCTACACCTTCCATCCCTAAACCTAACCCTAAACCACAACCTCTTGTCATCTGAAACCCTAATTGGGAGAAGGGGAACATGATTTTATCGAGGGAAAATGCAAAGATGTGTCTAAGAGCTTATGATGGAAGACGTGTAATGGGAAATCTTTCGACAACAACAAAAATTTGTTACATTTAAGAGGAGACAACCTAGAAAGGTCACTTATAGCTGTCATTTTTTGTCTCGATTTGGACAACTAGTGGCTAAATTAGCATAAGATTTTTAGCCTTATCCAGCCCTTTGGTGCTAAACCAATTGAGGAAGATCTTTTGTGTCAACTTAGAAAAACGGAGGAAGTAAGCTGAAGGAACAAAATCCTCTTATTCAACAAAAAGTGGAGAGTTCTTCGGTTCAACGAAAACGGAAGGAAGGTTGCTTATAAATGCCTTTTATTGATCCTTTTATTTAATTTTTCACTAGTTTGTAATTTATGCTATGTGATGCATCTGTAGTTTTTTTCTTAGTCTAGATTTGGAATAAAGATTTTGCATTTATGCATTACTCATCGTTCTTTTTGAGTATGCAATTTTTTGTTCTTTACTTTTCACTCCCTCAAAGCTCCTATGAATTTTTCATCTCTTTTTAGGATAAGTTCCCCAAGTGTGCATGGCGACCTCGAGATTTTATGTTTTAGAAATTATCCATTTCTTCTTTGCATATGACGCATAAGAAAATTAGCAAGATACAACATATAGTTTACATTCTTAGCTTTTCACGTTCCTTGAAAATTTGCTTATGATTTTGAACTATTGTAACTCATCATTTCTTCGAGGAAAAGATTTCGCTTTGGGTGAAAACTTCCCTCCACTTGGGGAATCTTTGGCTCTACTACAAATCTCACTTCCTTGGAATTCTTAAGCTACTCTTTTAAGATTTCATAGACTTGGGGTCTCCGACCTTCCCAAGGGAGTAGTAGCACAAGGGTAAACTTTTGACATTACTTGCACTTTTGAGATAATTCTCCAATGTTCTTTCTTAATGTTGACCAGTAATATCCTTATCTTAAGGATCCATGCACTAATATTTTTTCTCGTGAATGGTTGTCGCATTCCCTTGAGTGAACTTACTTCGGGATGTCGGCTATTTCATTTTCTCTTATGCGCTTAAGAGATATGTAGGTTACCAAGTTTGTGAATTGTTTGTCTTTGATAATTATTTATTGTGCGGATTTAATTCTATGTTTTCTTGGATTTTCGAGACTTAACGCGATGAATCACGTGCATAGGTATTCTTTGATATGATCAATCTAACTTGAAGTGGATTTCGGTTTGATGTTTAAAACTTCATCTTCTTCAATGACGTGTTGGTTTATTGCCATGAACCATCTAGTACCAGGACTTTCCCACTGACATTAGCCAGGACTTTCCCACTGTTGGCAAATTGATTTTCTTCCATTGGAATGTGCTCGATACAAAAATACTCCAGTTTCTTAATCTCAATTTTTGCTTTCGACGGGTATTTATGCATGACTCCATCCCTAGTTTCCAACAGGCCATTATCGTGATTGATAATCAATTGGTAATTTGATTTCAAGAGTAAGTGCTTCATGCCTATCTCCAACGATAAACTTTGTCGAATGACAAGCTTCATATTATGCTTGACTGTTTGTCACTTTGCAGTTAATTTGAATGAAGTGATAAAATATAATTCTTGAGGGGTTTTGTAGGGCCGTGTCTACACTTTTATTATGATTTTTTATGCTTCATTTATGAATAGTATCCAAAATTTTTCTTAAGGAGCACTAGTTTTCTCATTTGTTAGGCCTTTCAAAAAATTTGCTAAGAATTGGCAACCATCTAAGCTTTTATCTTGTCCTTGGTATATAAGATTGAATCAGTTAATTCTAGCGAACAATTGAGCAGTCTCTCATAGTGATCAAATTTAGCTAGAATGGCTTTCAAAAGGTGGTCAATCACAATGTGAATCAGATGAGATTGAAAGTTGGGGCATAGCTTTCTGACATAAATAATCAACACTAGTGCAAGCTTCTCCCTGATCATGTACCTTAGCTCTGCTCCGCTCAATACTTTGATTACGTAATATATAGAGAATTTTTTTTTTATTTTCTTCTCAAATCAACACCAAACTTATTGCCTCTTCTTCAACTCCAAGGTCGATATACAAATTCTTTCCTGCCCTCAGATTTTGCGGTAATAGAGGATACGACATCAAAGCTTTCATCCATTTGAATGGTCCAAGCGAAGTGACTAGAATTATTCATAATTTTGAAGAACACTGAACATCAATCGCCATATCTAGATATGAATCTGTTTAGACTTGCGATCCACTCAGTTAGGGTCTATATCACCTCGAGATTCCTCAAAAGTGACATATCCAAAATTGCTTTGACTTTCTCTAGGTTTGTTTTGACTCCCTCAGGTTTCAATAAGTATCCGAGAAATTTTTCTGAGTTTTCTTCGAAGGTACATTTCAATGGGTTAAGCTTAAAGTTAACCTTTCTCAAAAGATTTGAAGTTTCTTTTAATCTTGCCTATATGTCTCTGAGGGAATTTGTTTTTTATCAGTATATTAGCAATATAAACTTCAAACGATTCTTCCTTTTTTATTATGAAAATTATATTTATTAGCTTTTGATAATTAACCCCAACATTTTAAAGCTAAATTACATTGCATTATAATAATATACCCCTTCCCTTATGATGAAAGTTATTTTTCCACATTTGAGGGCTTCATTTTTATTTGATAATATCTTGAGAATGTGTCTAGGACTCATGGCTGATTTTTCTATTGTTGAGTCAATTAACGCGTCAATTTGTGATAATGGATGACTATCTTTAGGGCATGCTAAGTTTAGTTAATGAAATCAACACACATTCTCCATCTATTATTTGCTTTATGAACTGTTACGATACTTGCTAGCCATTCTAAATATTGTACCTCTCTGATAAATTTCACGTCCAACAATTTTTGGACTTCCTGCTAGATAGGTTTGGCTAGAGTAGTTGCTTCCTTTTTTTTGATTAGCCTAGCTCTATGATTGATGCTAAGCCTATGATAGGCAACGTCTATGCTTAGGATTTCCCTTAAGGTTCAGAGGTCTTCCCTTCTAAGGCTACCTAGAATTGCTCTAAATATCATTAAAGGTCGGTTATATTCACTGCATAACCGTCAAAGGAACTACTGAAAAACTACAAAGCAGTTGTTGGCTCCTAGGCGCCAGGCTTTCTGTCTGATTCGGCTGAAACTGGCGCCTAAGCGCCAAGTGGATGACGCCAAGGCCCAGGAGTGCAAGGCCTTGGCGCACAGAGGTTGACGCCTAGGCGCCAGTCCACTTGGGAACATTTTGCTCCATTTCACCTCTGCTTTGCTCCGCTTCTTCGCCATTTTGTTCCACATCTACTATTTATTGTACCTGCAAGAAAAATACAAAAATATTTTTCTTTAAAGTGTAATTTCATCCATAAATATGTCCAAAAGATAAATAAAATTAAGCATGCTTTTAGACATATCACTTCCAAGCTGCTACCTTTATTTTCCTCAATCTGGAGGATATCTCTTTGCACTCGTAAATAGCGGGTCTAGGATTGAGCTAGGTCTCCTTGAACAGTGGTGATTTGTCCTCCATCTGAAAACTTCATGGCTACATGATATGTGGAGGTCACAACCTTGATGATATTAAGCACTAGCTTGCTAAAGATGGTATTATAGATTGTTGGAGCATCCACCACGATGAAATCATAGAAGGCGGTGTTAAAGCCTCTCAGGGAATATGCGAACAGGTTTTCACGTAGGCCTTGTGTAGCGGTGGGTTTCAATTCTCTCAAATCAAGCATCTCGTAGATTGGGATGGGTTCATGCAATTTTATGATGGATTTGTGCTATCCAAGGCCTAACTTCTAATTTTATAAAAGAGATGGAAGGAGAGGATCCATATATTCCCTCGATGGCAGGAAAGCGCCTCTATTTATGTAACTCTACTTGGCTCTCCCCACCTTCATGGGCTTACAAGTAGGAGGAATATTAAATAATTGGTCACAATGTGCATGTCAGACAACTCGTAGATTGGGATGGGTTCATGCCGGTTCTTTAACGATGCTTTGGACTTCGACGGTTGGTTGATCCCAACAATTATTCACGAGGCGAACTTAATGGATTGGCTTTGCTAGGCAATTTGACCTGCCAGCTTGGAGGATATGACAACTGACACTTCGGCCGGTCAATCCAGCAACCGACACATACCAATTGAGTCTAAAAAATTATAGGCTTTCTAGGCCCACAGGGCCTATTAACATGTATATTGACCAATAAAATCATTTATTGATATGCAACAAATAATGTATTGATCTTCAATACCTTTTATTAAAACTTAACTATTGATAAATGCAATCTATATTATGTTATGCAAATAAGTAAATGTGTCGAGATAAGCCATAATGATGACTCGCTACATCGAGAGTAGGAAGTGAATCTCTTCTAGCAGGAAATTCTCATTGATAAAAAAACCAATTTCCTGTCAATTTAGCATTGAATATCAAAGGAGAGGCTAGTATTTTAGAGTGAAGCTTGACTTGCCAGATTTTAGTAGATTTTAGATCCGGATGAATTCACTGAGTGACTCTAAACAGTAGAATAAATTTTTTAGTATAAAGATGTTCCCAACACATGAGAGTCAAATTGGCAGCCATTAAATTAAGGAAGAATATTTTCTTGTGATGAGATAACCTGAAGCATCATCGACAGCGAGAAAGGAAGAATAATCTCACTACATGGTCTAAATATAGGAAGAGAGATCAACGTAGATACCTTCCCTCGAATTATCGATATAATATATTATTAAAACTCTATAACCCATGCCAGATATAACCTTCTGTGGAGGAGTACAATCTGAGTTGGTGGAACCAAAGAAGCGCACAGTAGCGAGATAGCTTGGAAAAATGAAGTCATCTATCAGTAATGTGGTGCAGCTGTAGTTATATTGTTCATTACTCGATTCACAAACTCTAATATTGAAGTTGGAGAAACAACATCATTACCAGATGACTACCGCACCTTATAGAGAGGGCTCGATCCCAAGATTAGGCAGTAAAAGTACATGTAGGAGTACTCAAGTCGGCCATTTAGGAGGAGAAATAGTCTAGAGTAGAGAGAATATGGAGACCACCAACACTCCCAACTCCATCCCAACTAGAAAGTGCTTCCAGTTTTAAAATTTTGGATACATTACATTTGATTGCCTAAACAAGAGGATGATATTTTTCACTATGCAGGGAACAATCGAATAAATTGACAGTGAGATAAGAGGAAATGAGAATGTCTGGGAGGACTATCAGCTTCTAGCAGATGAAAGATGAATGCTAGTTGTTCATTAGATTTTTCAGGCTGAGCCCATGAGAGCAATAATTGCTCGGCTGTAACATCTTTCATTGCAGTAGGGAAGTTTTGTAGTTTTATCATAGATGTAGATAATTGCAAGTATATATTGGAGACAAGTGAATCAAGAAGTGAATCTGATAATACAAAAACATTCCAACTTTATTCCCTATTTTAATTCAAGAAAAGAAATGAAATCACAGTTGATAGAAGATGTCTTATAAGTTTTCTATCGGAGACAAGAGTCATGAGCAAGTTTGATGTGACATGGTCTTATGAATGTTTGTCATATCCTATTAGACCACTTTTTTGCAGTATGACCATTGCATGTCATGATGGCTACACGAACATATTTTTTTATCAAGGATGCAAAACATATTATACTTTTATCATTGAAAGAATCAATAACATTGAGTATTCAAATACAGAGGGAAGCTATATAGCTTTGTGCTATATTTTTACATGCTATGAGAGAGGCGTAAGTGGGACTGACATAGGTGATTCTAGAAGTTACTAATACAAAGAGTTGACACTTGAGGCAGAGGAGTTTTAGGATGACATGCCTGTCAATCTACCATCTTGGTTGCCACCACAGAGGGACATCCAACAAATAAGAGATCTCATTCCAGGTTCTATTCTCCCAAACAGGCCTTTTTATCGGATGTGCCCAGCCGAATTTGAGGAGTTAGAGAAGCAGGTTACAAATTAGATTTGTTTCATGAGAGTACTAACCTATGCATAGTTTCAACTATGGTTATGTTAAAGAATGATGACTGTTTATTCTACCAAAATAAACTTTGAAATGACGTACATGTTTCAGATTTGTCTTGGGTGGATGCGTGCATGGATTATGTAGTGAGGTTGCCTCAAACACATTAGGACAATGATTTGTTGTGGTGGTGGTAGATCAATTGCAGAAGCATCTCGAAATGACTATGAAGCCTCTTCTGCCTATGAAGAATGATGCGGGAGCAATCTTCTGTAATCCCCATTATTCGGTGATTCTGCAATTATAGGATTGGATCGAGAATGAAACACAGAAGTGAACTGTCTCGAGAGTCTAGAACAAGATTTTCCCTTCACTTAATAGGACGAACCCTTGTGGGCCCCTTTTTTGTCTATTTTAAGTTTAATTAGCGCTAAATTTTGCTTAAAATTATTTATATGTTATTTTCTATTTTAGGATACTTTTGGTTGATTTTGTGTATTTTAAGAATTTTTTTTTTTATTTTCAGCTACGAGGATTTTTGTATCATCTTTCTTTTGCAAGTGATGATTATATAGTTTGCTCATAAATAGGTGATAGATCTCCCTCGACAATTGTGCTATGTACGAGCTCATGGTTCTCTTCATTGTTTTTATCTTGGACAGCCGCTGAACACCTCCCATCCCCCTCGACCTTGCATATTCTCATTCCCTTGATATTCCACAAAAATCTCCCTGCTAAATGTATCTCTTAATCACCTTGTAGGAACCCTAGGACGGTGCTAGTTTATTTGGAGATAGTGGTTGCTGCCTTGTGAAACATGAGGAGTCACAATGTGTGTACATTTTGATATCCGATTGTGAAGAATTTGGTGGGGGAATTTGTAGTTTCGGATGGTAGGCAGTTTATAAGATGGACAATGGTGAGAAATGCTTCAACCTAAAAAATACAAGGTAGTTTACACCCAAGTGAAGAAACCAGTTGTTCAATGAGTTGATGATGTTTGCATTTTATAACTTCATTTTGTTTTGGAGTATAGGGGCTGTTTATTTGGATGAATAATTGCAAGCAAATTTAGTTGAGAAGGAAAATTATTAGAGGTGTATTATCCACCTCCTTCAGAGCAAATTTATTCCGTACAACTGTTTGATTGTGTTTTTATCATTTTATTTAATAGAATGAAATTTTGCAGTGCTTCAGATTTTGTTATCATTAAGAAAAGCCAACAAACTTGAGAATGATCATCAATAACAATAATATAATATTTGTGAGCATATATGTAGAGGGGGTTAAGAAGGTTCCCTTTACACCAATACACTGTGAAATAATTTGGGAAATCTAGTTATGGAGTTTGTAAATGGTAATTTATGGCTCTTACAACAGAAAACCTTCATCCCACTAAGTGAGGTCGACTACATGAATCCTTTTTCTCCATTGCGTCCTATTGATTGTCATATTTTTATTTAATTCTAATATATTAAGATCATTTCTTATGCAATATTCCCAAATATTTTTAGGTCTTCCTTGACCTATCTTAACATAGGTCAAATCTCATCAGATGATTGATATTTAATGTGACCAAAACCATCTAAAACGGCTCTCTCTAATCTTATCTGTCACTAGAGCTACACCAACCATATCACTGGTATATTCATTTCACATTTTGTGTCTAAGTGTCAAACCACTTATCCACCTAAACACTCTCATCTTAACAACAATTAACATTGTTTTATGCTTCTATTTTAAAGGGCAACATTATGCGTCATAAAACATTGCAGGCCTCACCACCGTCTTGTAAAATTTTCATGTCAATCTAAGCGGTACTTTTCTATCACATAATATCAAATGCATTCCTCATTCCTCCACTTCAAACTCCACTTCAAACAACAAACTTGAATTCTATTAATAACATCCCCATCTATATCACCATCACTTTGAATAAGAGACCCAAGATATCTAAAACATATAGTTACAACTCTGCCACTAAAACTACTACTACTAAAATTACATTCTATGTATTTAATTTTAGATCTACTCAAATGAAGGCTTTTAGACTCAAATGTTGACCTTAATAATTCATGTTTTTCCCAAAATCTTTTTCTAGTCTTATCCACAAGAAGAGTGTCATCAATGAAGAGCATACATCAAGGTACATTTTCTTGTAAATTCCATTAAGAACATCCATAACTAAAGCAAAAAGATATGTGCTTAAAGCTGATCCCTGATGTAATCCAACTACAATAGGAAAATACTTGGTCAAACCTTTTGTTCGAACACAAGTAAAAAATCTAGTATACATTTCCTTAATGAATTGAATGCAAGTCACATCAACACCTGTCTTCTACTACACTCTCCAATGGACTTCTCTTGAAACTCTATCGTAAGCTTTTTCTAAATAAACAAAAATCATATGTAAATTCTCTTTATTCTCTGTACTTCTACATCAAATCTCTCAATATATGTATAACTTCTAAAGTTGTCTTGTCCGACATGAATCCAAACTGATTATAAGAAACCTTTATATCTCATGTTAATCTATGTTCAATTATCCTCTCCCATAATTTTAAAGTATGACACATCAACTTAATTCCTCTATAATTTGCACACTCTTGTGCGTCCTCCTATTCTTTAATACGGGGACCAAAATGCTCTTCCTCCACTCTTCAAGCATCATTTTAGCTTTTAAAATAATATTAAAGAGTTTAGTAATCCAAGAAACTCCGAAATCTCCTAAATATTTTCATACTTCAATTGGGATAGCATCAAGTCCTATTGATTTTTCCTCGTTTTTCTTTAAAGCCTACTCAACTTTTTTTTTTTTGCTAATACGACGGTAAAAGTAAAACGTTTTATTATTATGAACAATTAAAGTCACTAAGTTTGATTATATTTTCAGAAACTTTACGTTTGATTATGTTTTCAGAAACTTTATTGAAAAGTTTATCAAAATAGCTCATCCACCTATGCTGAATATCTTTCATTAAGAAAAAATACTCATTTATTTTCATGTTTAATACACTTTACTTGAATTAATTATATGCTTTTCTTTTCTTTTCTTTGTTTGACTATTTTATAAATATATTTTTCACCATCTTTAGTATCTAATATATTATAAAAATCACTAAAAGCGGAATTTTAAGAGTCACAAATTGTTCTCTTAGACTGCTTATGGGCCCTTTATATTTTTCTCAGTTATCTAATGTTTTATTTTTAAACCAATTTTAATAACACAATTTCTTTCATTTTATATTTTCTTGCACATTTTTATTCCGCCACCAACAATTTTTATTGATAAAAACTTTATTTTTTATTCTCTAAGTACATTTTTGGTCACTTGTTTAATATTATTTGTTACTTTATCCCACGTAGAATTCGCTTTTTCATGAAAATTCCAAATCTTGAAATCCTGAAAAATTACTCATAATAATTTTTTTATTTGTGTCTTTTTGGTGCTTCTATCTAATTCTATAACATTGTTTTCTTGTATTTTTTATATTACAACTCTGCATCTTAAAATTCAATAACTATTAATCGATTTTGAGTATTTAAATTTTCACTTGAAATAACTTTACAATCCTTACATTTTGGACAATATCTTTTTCTCATAGGAAAATAATAAATTGTATTTTATTAGATCTATTCTTGTAAGTAATAACATGCTCACATTTTTTTTTAAATAAAATATTAGCAATAACAATAATTTACAATAAACAAAACTAATATGGTTCTATTTTCCTCGTTAATCACTTCAAAATCGTAGCCATCATGAATATTTCTAAAATCTTCTAACACCCTACCAACATGTCCATTTAAATCTTCTCCAATAGATTTTTTTTAAGAGGCATCATTTGTATTAATTCTTCTAGGTCATTCTATACTTTTTTTTTTTAAACCTATATCTAAGCCTAGTTGAGGAGCATAAACACTTATAACATTAAAAATCTTAGTATTAACAACAATCTTTAAAGCTTTAATTCTATCTCCAATTATATTAATTTTTACACTTGCATCATTTTTAGTGCGGCTTCTACCTGAATACCAAAGTTTAAAACATATGTTATCAATCTCCTTAGACTTTTCTCCAACCCATTTAGTTTCTTGAATACATAAGATATTTATTTTTTTATGAACCATAATATTAACTAATTCCATTAATTTACCTGAGAGTAACTATATTCCAATCTTATCTTAATATTAGTTTTATGGACTCTCTAGTGAATTTAAAATATTACAAGAAGTTTGAATTGTAGGATTGTGCAGGGAAAAATTTTATTTGGAGATGAAGTAGATGATGTTGAGGTGTATGTGGGCTAGATGTTGATGCCATAACTTGGTTGAAATTGCTATTGAGTGGAAATAATAGATTTGTGCGATGGGGTAGAGACCATGATGGTTGTGACCTTCGGGGAGATTTTGCTTGGATCTTTGATCCCTGTTTTAAAAACCAGCGGAATCTAAGGAAATGAAACCATTGTTTTCAGAAGCAGGATTGTAAGCTAAGAGGAGGTCATGGGATAGATTGACAACATAAAGGAGGCGAGGTAGGATGAGCTTATAATTTCGTGTTGGTAGAATGCTGTGGTTTGTATGAAATATGGAAAGAGAATTCCATTGCCCATGGTGACATTTTTAGGACCTATGTAAACGGTTGTTTGTTGAAACCGAGAATACTCTAAGGTGAGGTGTGAAGAGATTCTTTTATGCAGTAGCCATTTAGCCGATTGACGTGAGTTTTTAGCTGGGAAGGTTGTGTTGTTGCGAGATGTTGATGTGCTGTGCTCCAGGTTGGTCCTATGCCAACATGCGAGAGTTGTAATGTTCAGCTTTGCTACATATCTGACAATTTGGATGCGTGTTTTGTGTGTTGCCGCCGTGCTCATTGAAAACAAAGGGAATTGAACATCCTGTTTAGGAGATAGCTTTGCCATGGCCTCTTTGGCCAGAATGTGAGCCATGACTACTAGATGAGATTAAACCAATTGTGGAGGATGTCTGGTCTTTAACTCCCATAGCAAGCCTAATTTACTTGCTGCATAAGAGTGAGTAAAGATCATCACGACTAATGGTTTCAAGCGTAGTGCGGATTGTAGCTTTGAAGGATAGGTATTGAGGTGGGAAGCCATTGAGGATGTAGAAGATCACATCTTCATTGTCTATATGAGAACCCACAACTGCTATTTGATCAACAAGCAATTTGATTTCAAGTATGATATTATTTTTCGTAGAGTTGAATAACTCTAGAACGACGGAAAGATTGAAGCCTTTTGTCAAGAGTATGCCAAATATTAGCGGTATAATCTGAGTAAGGATATGAGTAGGTTTGTCAGGGAAATGGTGGAGTAGAGAGCTGCTACAAGGTTCTCATCAATCAGTTTCCAGGTTGTATAGTTAGGTTGAGGGAGGGTTGTTCATTTACCTCCAGCTGGAATTGTGTTGGACAGTGGGAATAACTATCAAGGATGCACTGAAGTCATTGGACATAGAATTTGAAGAGTCAAGAGCTCCACATGGGATAATTGTTGGTAGTTTGTAAGGTATGGCCGAGGTCTTAATAGTAACCATTAGTAATTTCAGAGGTATAATATCTACAGATTTTTTGAAACTGACACCCTTCTTACGACATGACTCGAAAGAGGAAGAGAGAAAAAAAAAAAAAAAAGGAAGGGAGGGAAGGGCTGTTAAGCTAGCTTGGCTTTGATATCATAAAAACATGCACTAGTTAAGCTCTAGATAACAGAAAAATAGATTAGAGGACACGTGGTTCGGCATTACTTTTTGTTTTTGAAAATAAAAAATAGAATACAAACAGAAAAACACTGTTTATTTATTTATTTTTTCATTTGGTTTTTAAACCTAAGTGTGTTGTTTTTAAAATAGGCAAAACATACGAAATGTGTTTTCTGTGTTTCAAAAATAGCCAAAACATGCTAAGCTCAAAACCCGAGTAAATCCCGATCCCCTTCTCTTCGCTGTTTTGCCCAGGTACCGTTGCAAACCCTTCGATCTGACTCTACTTGCCTTTCCTTCGGTCGGCGACACATCCCCTGTAGCCACTTTTCGGCTCTCAAAGTTTAGGTGTGATCTTCTTTCATTTTTTTTCTTCGGTTTCTCTTCACTCATTTGACTTTCATAGCTAGGGCTCCGAAGCATGCTTTTCTTTCTTGATTCAGCATTTTGATTTTTTCTTTCCCTTTCTAGATCTCTGGATTTTATGCATTCTTCCGATTTTGCGGGCGATGCTGTAGGTGGATCTATGGGTGGTTAGTTGGATGGGTATGTTGATTTATGAGGCGAATTTTGGGTGGGGGAAGGCGATTTATATGGGAAAAGCTTGTATGCTGTTTGGTGGATTGACTTATCTTCTGTTGAGTTCGTCGGAGGTTGAAAAAGAAAGAGGGGTTTCAGTGGTGATGATGATGGAAGAGGGTAAGATGGGTAGGTTCAAGCAGATATCTTTTTAGGAGATTGAGGGTGTTGGGTCGGCTCAATTTTGTAATTGCATGACTTATTGAGTATGATTGTCCAAATAATGATATTTTCAGGTGATTGTAAGTTAGCTTGATTTAGGGTCAAGTTTGCTTGAATTGAGTTCGAGTTAATTGGCTCGAATTAGTTTTGAGTCTTGTTGGTTTTGTATGTGGCAATGTTTCAAGTGCTATCTATGCAATTGTTTCAAGTGGGTGCTAGTTTTGTATGTAGCAACATTTCACGTGCTATCTATGCAATTGTTTAAAGTGTGGTTCTAATTTTGTATTTAGCAATATTTCAAGTGCGACCTATGTAATTGTTTCAAGTGTGGTGATAGTTTTGTGTGGGCAACGTTTCAATTGCTATCTATGTTATTGTTTCAAGTTGGTGATAATTTTGCATATAGCAATGTTTCAATTGCATTTTTGTAATAGTCCGTACTTCCTTTATCAATGTTTCAAGTGCTATGTAATTGTTTTTATTATGTTGATAAAGCAAGTTGGCTGTCTATGTATTATGTAAATACATGCTCACTTTTGCTTTTACAAAGAAGGAATTGTGAATTAATTCTATGATACTTCAGATGTTATTGTGAAAGTTTAGGCGTTAGCTATGTAAATGCATAAGAATTGTATGGTATGCAGATTGGAGCTAATGAGTGAAGAGGAGACTAATAGTTTGGTATTGCCTATTGTTTGATTCTTTTTGATTGGTTTTATAAATTTATCCAGTTTAATTGAAATAATTGAATGCTAGTTTTGTGGCTAGCAATTTTGAAGTGCTATTTATGTCATTGTTTCAGATGCGTGCTGTTTTTGTACGTAGCAAAGTTTCAAGTGCTATCTATGTAATTGTTTCAAGTGTGGTCATACTTTCGTGGCTGAGTTTGATATATATGTAGATACATAAGAATTAGGTGATTTGTATGTAAATGGTTTTTATGTTTACATATTTGAATATATATATTAAACAAAAAATATACAAGTATTTTGTATTTTTAAATATGGAAAAATCATAACAATACCAAATGTATTTTTTAAAAATAGGAAAAAAAACCAAAAAAAACTAAAAACAAAAACAAAAAAATAAAGTATAGAAAATGATCCCAACCAGACCCTAAGTCTTCGTACACGAGTAAATTTTATTCAGTCTCTTGTATCAGTTTCAATATTAGGCTGCATATATAGTTGCAGTGGTGTGCCTAGCCAAAGCAGCTAATGGTGTAGATTTAAGAGTTGCTGTTACTTCTGAACGGTGGGAAATATTCCACGTGACAGTTAGAGAATTGTTTGTTAATTGTCTAGACTAATCAAATAACTTAATCTTACCAACTTTAAATAATCCTGTAATATTTTTTTCCGTCAAGAAATGAATCTTCAGTAAATGAAACAGCTATTGCGTCTCTTATCATTGTCAGACATGGATGTAAACATCATGTTTCATTCAAGCCCTTAGAAAAGATAAACCTGTATGAGTTTAATTCATTTACCCCGCTAATTTCTATTTTTGAGTCCATGCTTTATAACAAATTAATTGATTTTGCCAAGCTCTAGTGAATTTTATTTGCTTTATTGCTTGTTTTCCTCCATGACGTTTGCCCTGGAATATTCAGATGTGTTGTTGATAGTTAAAAAGTTATCTGCAGTCTTGTGTTGCCGCTGGTGGACACATTTAATTTCAGCTGAACATTTGTTATGGGGTATAAGATCAATTAGTTTTTATGAGGCAATTGTTTCTGCTGTTGACAAATATTATGATTATAGATTCATAACATCACACAAATTGCCTGAATTCTGTTCCTTTCCTTCCTTTTATCATACATGGCAATTAACCCGCTATTTATTTATTGATTAGAACTTGAAGCACGCCCTTATGTTTATAATGAACTTCCAGCTGTATGCTTCCGATGGAATTTCAACAAACAATAAACCACCTCCCATTAGGGATGGAACGCCAAATGAAAGTGTTTCAGATGTCTATGTTCGAATTACGCAACTCATGTCCATTTTAGAAACTCAATATTCTGAAGAAACCATTGTTATCGTATCTCCAGATTCAGATAATTTATCAATCTTGCAAGCTGGATTAACAGGAATTGACCTTCGCAGGTATTATAACTAGTCTTAAGCTTTTGTAGCTATTTTCGGTAGTTTGGCATCATATTGGTTGCGTGCTGTTGTTCTGAAGTTTGATTAATCACCTAATTCAAGTATGCATACGAGTTTGCTTTGGCTTACTTTCGTATTTATCAAAGTGGTTAATAGCTTACATTTTGCAAGCATGATGGGTGCAGCACAGGAATATCTGTATATACCAAGATTCTCACACATATCATGACAGTAAGTTCATAATAGAATAATTTATAGTTAGTATTCAGAATTCTCTCGTTTAGCTTTAACTCTTGAAATGATTTCAAAATATTTTATTGTCCTATGTTTTGCAAACTCTAAACCAGGCACTTCAGGTCTGGAATATAACTTTTTGAAGCTCATATTTACATGAATATATCCAGGAGCTCATTTCGTTTCCTTTAAACGGAAAACATGTTTTATAAAATGAAGTTTGTGTCAAGACCTAAACTAAGGGCTAAAGAATTTTCAAGGTTAGAACAAATGGTCGGACTGTGATTAGATCACAACTATAATTACTATTTTTTTTTTTCTAAAAATGTCTAAATCAGAAAATAATGTAAGAGCAATAAACCTATGAAAATTTAAGCCAAAGGTAAGATAAAACATGTTGCTCTTGTATAGCCCTGTCTATGGTACGTCACCTCTCTTCATTCACTCATTTAAATCTGAATTATTTAAATAACAATATTAGTGAGCTATCAAAGTAGTGCAGTGAGATAATAATAGTTCCAAATCACAATAATTTAAGGAAAATAAACATTATGCATGCGTGTTATTAATTTAAACTCTGAAAGAAATTATATCATATGCTGGATATATAAATGACATTATATGATTGTAGAGATTGTTAATGTTTTAAAATGATGAATGGTTGTACAATAATGAGATTTAGTTTTTCATTTATGTCCAGTAAACTTATCATATCTTACTCATATTTTTTTTACTTTTCTCAAATTAATCGTTCGTGCAAGAGACATCGAAACATAAACTAACTCACGTTTGGCTGATATGTACCTCATCAGCAGTGGGTTGTAGAATAATTCCACTATATTTGGAAATGCTCAAATTCACCTCTAGCTGATAGATCTCCGGTCGGGTTAGCGGGGCATGGGTCTGAGATGGGAAAAAATTATCAATGCGTGCAGGTACATTATCATCCGTAATTAGTATAATAGAAATATGAACTTCATTCATTAACATGCACATGCAAGTATACTTATATACAACATTTTTATTTTTATTATTCATAAACTACATTATTTTTCTATGAAAAGGTGTATACTTTTCTATCAGTAACTATATGCCAATTTGTAAGTAACTAAATGTCATATTGTGATAATTTAATATAATCTAATTATCATGTTGTGAAAATCTATTCACTTTTAAGGGAAAGTACTGTATAAATATTTTTAAGGTAATATTGTCACGTGTGTTTTAGTTTTAATAATATGACAAATTAGTTGCAACATAGAACAAATAAACAAACGCTGCCATTGTCGGGTCCAATCCCCATATGTGAAAAGTGGATGTTGCGTTAGATAGTTGACAGTCAGCGTAAAATTTATAAAAAAATTATGACATGAATTCTTTTGATCATTGTGTAGATACTAGGGCATCTCCTGAGAGCAACAGACTGTATGACCTTAATACAGCGAAAAGTGCCACTACACCGGCGCTCGGGTGTAGTGTCAAATAAGTAAGAGTTTCCATATTACGTATGGATATGGGTAAAGAAGTTAGTCTATGAAACTAATATTAGGATATGATCTTGGAATATAGGTAATCTCACATATAAATTAATGAAATTAGTTGATATTATGATTTAGAGAAAATATATCTTATGTATTCAAGAAACTAAATAGGTTGAAGAAAAGATTATGAAAGTTGATAGCTTTGGTTTTAAACTTTGGTATTTAGGTAAGAGTCGCACTAGAAATGGTGTAAGTGTAATTATATAAATAAGAGATTGAAAGATAATGCTGTAAAAATTAATAGAATTTGAGATAAAATTATAGCTATTAAGATTATTGTTGATACTAACATTTTTAATTTTAGAAGTGCTTATGCTCCTCAAGTAGGTTTAGATGTAGGTTTTAAAGAAAAGAAAAATTATGGAATGACTTAGAAGAACTAATACAAATGATATTTCTTGAAGAAAATATTTTTATTGGAGGACCTTTAAATGGCTTAGAAGAATTAATACAAATGATATTTCTTGAAGAGAATATTTTTATTGGAGGACCTTTAAATGGACATATTGATACAGCCGTAGAAGATTTTAGAAATATTTATGTTGGCTATGGTTTTGTACTGATTAATGAAGAAGGTAGAGCCATATTAGATTTTACTTTAACATATGATTTTATTATTGATAATAAGTTATTCAAAAAAAGAGATGAGCATATTATTACTTATAAGAATGCATCTAATAAAACACAAATTGATTATTTTCTTGTGAGAAGAAGAGATCGTTGAGAATGTAAAGATTCTAAGGTTATTTCAAGTGCGAATTTAAGTACTCAACATCGATTATTAGTTCTAGATTTTAAGATGAAGAGTTGTAAAATAAAGAATGCTAGAAATCATTTTCATAGAATTAGATGAAGGCACATAAAAGACAAATAAAGTTATTTTTGAGTAAACTTTAAGATTTCAAGATTTGGGATGTTCATGAAGAAGTAAATCCTATATGGGATAAAATATCAAACATTATTAAACAAATGAGAAAAGATGTACCTGGAGAATCAAAAAGAAAAATTTTTATAAATAAAAATAGTTGGTGGTGGAATAATAGTTTATAAGAAAAGATAAAATATAAGAACTTATTTTATAAAAAATGGTTTAAATGTAAAAGCTCAGAGAATGGTTAAAATATGAAATGACCTGTAAAGTCTAAGTGAGCAATCCGTGATGCTAAAAATTATACTTTTATTAATATTTATAATAGATTAGATACTAAAGTTGGTCAAAAATATATGTATAAACTTGTCAAACAAAGATAAAAGAAAACTAAAGATTTAACTCAAGTGTATTAAAGATAAAGATCAAAAAGTTTTTTCCTTGGAAAAAGATATTCAACATAAGTGAGTGAGTTATTTTGATAAACTTTTCAATGGAGTTTTTGAAAATACAATTGACCTTAGTGATCATAATATCATTAATAATAATAAAATATTTCATTTTTACCGTCGCAGTAGTAAAAAGAAGTTGACGAGGCTTTAAAAATAACCAAGGGTGGAAAATTTGTAGGACCCGATGATTTCCGAATTGAAGTGTGGAAATATTTGGAAAATTTGGGAGTGTCTTGGCTTACTCAACTCTTTAATATTATGTTAAAAACTAAAAAGATGGCTCAGAAGTGGAGGAAAAATATTTTGTTCCCCATTTTTAAGAATGAAAGGGGTACACAAGAGCGTGCAAATTATTGAGGTATTAAGTTGATGTGTCATACTTTAAAATTATGGAAAAGAGCAATTGAACACAGGTTAAGACTTATTACAAAGATTTCTCTTAATCATTTTGGATTCATGACAGACAAGTCTACCATGGAAGCTATACATTTATTGAGAGGTTTGATGGGAGAAGTACGCAAAGAATAAAGAGGATCTACATATGATTTTTTTTTTAATTTAGAAAAAGCTTACAATAAGGTTTCAAGAGATATCCTTTGATTAGTTCTAGGAAAGAAAGGTGTTGATACGACTTATATTCAAGTCATTAAAGATATGTATGCTAGAGCTGTTACTTCTGTTAGAACAGAAGGAGGATTGTCCAAATATTTTTCTATTTCAGTTGGATTACTTTAATCCCATAACTTTTTTACTTTAGTTTTGGATGCTCTCATTGGACATTTACAGGAAGTTGTACGTTGGCGTATGCTTTTTCCTGATGATATTCTTCTTGTGGATTAGACTAGAGAAAGAGCTCAGGAAAAAAAACATGAATTATGGAGGTCTGCCTTGGAGTCGAAAGGCCTTCGTATGAGTAGAACTAAAACTGATTACATGGACATGGAATGTAATTTAGTAGTTGTAATTTAGTAGTTGTAGCTCTAGTGATAGAGTTGTAACTATGGGTGATCAAATTATTAAAAGGTGTGAACGTTTTAGATATCTCGAGTCTATTGCTCAAAGCGATTGGTGATTTAGATGGGGATTTTATTAGTAGAATTTAAGTTTGTTGGTTGAAGTGGAGGAATGCTTCAGGCTTATTGTGTGATAACAAATTATCACTTAGGCTGAAAGGAAAATTTTATAAGATCATGGTGAGTTCTGCAATGCTCAATGACACAGAATGTTGGCCTTTAAGAGTGAAGCATAAAACTAAGTTAAGCATTGTCGAGATGAGTGTCTTAGGTGGATGAGTGGCTTTACACTTAGAGACAAATTGTGAAATGAATATCCCCGTGATAGGGTTGGTGTAGCTCTATTGGCAGACAAAATTAGAGAGAGTTGTCTTGGATGTTTTGGTCACATTAAACGTCGACCATCTGATGATCCAATTAGGAGAGTGAATATTTTAGATTTGATTTATATTAAGAAAGGCAGAGGTAGACCTAGAAAGACTTAGATATATTATATAAAAAATGATCTTAATTTATTAGAATTAAATGAAATTATGACACTCAATAGGACGCAATGGAGAAAAAAGAGGCATCTTGTTGTTGTTGTTGTATAGAACAAATAAACAGTAGTTATACATGTGAATAATTTAAATTAAAAAAAAGAGTAAAAAATATATTGGTTAATGTATTATGTTTAAAAGCAGGATATAATACTCAAGTTTATAAATGTGACTACTCTCCTCTTGTCTAGAATTCTAATTTAAGTTTCTACCCACTAAATCAATACGGGCTACATTAACCCCTATAAGTCAAAATCACATAAAATACACATGTAATATGAAAGTTAAATGAATTCTAAATATTTAAATACATCTTTCTCTCATTAACAAATAATTATTATTTACTTCATTTCTATAAGCAAATGATTGCTTATAATTATTTTACATCTATAATAAACGATAAAGTCAAATTATTTTCTTATCACAACATGAATATTTTAAAATAATTCAAATATGAAAAGGGTGATGCAACGTTATTACCTTCTCTTACACTATCGACGAGAAATTCTTAAAACTTTACAATCTAAACCAGAGATATTTATTTATGAGGCATATTGCGGGCTCTAAAATTTTTGGCATCTTGGGACTCTTTTATTTTGTTGTAGATGTGTTGAGAGAAATTTGAGGGTCAAATTCTTAGAAAACAAATTGGATTGTAGATAGGACATTACTCAGAGGTTTCACCCTCATTTTGTGAAGACTTTTTATTTGGGGTTCGAGATTTCCCAACGGTGCAGGCTTCTATATTTAATTATCCATCCTGATAACAGGAGAGCGCTTTAGATTAAGGCTTGTTATTAAGCTTTTAATAATTAACAAATAGTAGAAACATAAATGAATTTTAAATTGTATCACTTGGAACTTAAAGCAGATGATAGAGGAAATGATTACGAAACTGATATGGTTCTATCGTCGCGGGTCATCGTAGTTTTTGATCTACTTAGTCAGAGGAGACAATTATGTGTTATGTCATCCAAGAGACCCATACTGATCTGAAGTGAATGTTTGTTTAAGAAACTAAATTTAAGTCGATCTTACCTAACATAAGGTTTTGTATCAATTAGATGTACCCTTATAATTCACAATACAAAAAACACAAAACTGTTGGAGAATGTACCGGTTGCGGTTGTAACCGTAATATAATAGTGTCATTTGACGACAACCACTCTGTCAGATGACTCTTGTCGTAACTGCTATTTTGTGAAGCCTTTAGGTTAAACCAAGCTGCTAGAGGACTCAGACCTCATTCTTGCGTGAAATTACTTTGGGTATGAATATAATTGTACACTCGATGTGATATTAGCTCTTTTGTGAGTTGAATCCATTAAAAATTTGTTAGGCTTGACAAACTATTGCAGTGGGAGTTTGCTTGAAATCTTAAGAGATTTAATTTTATGGTGCGAGAGCTTACGACTCGTGGTACTATAACTGCTACAACATCGCGGGTCAGTCCTTCCCTCCCCCTCTCCTCTCCTATTTTTTATCTAATTCCAATTCCTTCCTATTTTATAGCTTGCATTTATTATCCTCTTTCCTAATTCTCTTTCTTTCTAATTTCAATTCCTCCCTATTTATTGCCTACCTTTTTTCTAGCACTTTCCGCTTCTATCCCAATTTCAAATTCCTTGCTATTTCTTTGTGCTAGAATCCTTTATATTATGTTGTGTTTGATTAGGGTTTGGAGGTTTTTGATGATTGATGATTCTAGTTGCTGCCTTTGAGACGTTCTTAGCCTCTTAGGGTTGTAGGCGATGATGAGAAGGTGCTTCGACTGTAACTTGTTTGAGGTGCTGACCTTCTCCAAGGGTCCAGGTGATGTTCTAACTGTAGCTCAACCCCGACTAGACATTTATCCTTACGCAGCCCCTCGGTCCCGCTTCCAACAACCGCAAACTATCTTCTTTGTTGTCGTCCATGCCTTCAACCCCTTCCAACAATTGCAAGCCACCTTCCAGCCATCTTCCCGCCGTTGTCCAGCCCTTTGGGTTCTTTCCTACTGCCGCCAAGCCTTTTCAGGTGAGTTCTTGCTACCGCCAGCCACTCTAGGGTCCGTTCCTGCTGTTTCCCAGCTCCCTGACACCGTTTTATGCATCTGTCCAGCCCATCCTCATCCCATCCAACTGCTGTCCAGCCTCTGGACACTTGTTTTTGCTGCTGTCTAGCTCACAACCACCTGCCTGCTGCTGTTCAAGGCCGCTGCACCCCTCCCTAGTCCCCTTCCAGCCACCACACTGGCTTCCTAGCCCTTCCTTATTGCTGACCAGACCTCCAGCCCTCCTCTTGTTGCTGTCCACCATTTCCGACACCACCACCACTTTTTGGTTGTCATCTTCCAACACTGCCGCTGCTCTCTCTGGTCCTGCCAAAACTACTGCTCTCTCCGATCCTTCCAAAATTGCCGCTTTCCCCTAGAGAGAGAGAGAGAGTCATTTATGTGTCTTGTGCTACTTCCTTTCTTATTTTTCTCAACGTTGTCGTTATCCTTTCTGATTGCATATTTGTATTATTCATGTGGAGGATTTGTCATTATAACCTATTTGAGTTTCAATAATATATTTATATTTTCATTTTGGTTTGGGTTAACTCCTTCATCACTTGGTATCAGAGTTAGCCAAACCTTATTCTTATCTTAAGATTTCCTAGTATCCGCCCCTACCCAAGCCACCACCACCAAAATTTTTTTGTCCTATAAGCTTTAATGAATGAGGTCGAAACTCTCTCAATCCCAGGAGATGGAGGTGAGAGCTTACCGACCCGCGGTATTGTAGGTGTTACCGTACCACGGACTAACCCTCTGTCCCCCTCTCCTTTCTTATTTCATCTCCTTTCCTGTTTCTATTCAATTCCAATTCCAATTCCTTCATATTCTATTTCTTGCCATTTCAATTTCTTTCCAATTTCAATTCCAATTCCAATTCCTTCATATTCTATTTCTTGCCTTTTTTTTCCCCTTTCCTATTTCAATTTCTTTCCAATTTCAATTCCTCCCCATTCATTGCCTACAGTTTCTACCACCTTCCACTTCTATCCCAATTTCAAATTCCTTCCTTTTTATTTTTGCTAGGATCTTTATATTATATTATGTTTACCCTGGGTGTGGAGGTCTTTGATGATTAATAATTTCAGTGCGGCCTTTCAGGCGTCCTTTCCCTCTAGGGATTGTACTTAACAACGAGAAGGTGCTTCTACTCTAACTCGTTCGAGGTGGTGACTGTTTCTAAGGGTCAGGGTGGTGCTACGATTGTAGTTCAACACCGGCGAGATATTTATTCTTTCGCAGCCATCTCCACTCTGCTTCCAGCAACTGCAAACTATCTTCTCTGCTGTCGTCCATGCCTCCAACCCCCTTCCAACAGCTTCAATCCATCTTCCAGCCATCTTCCCACCGCAGTCTAGGCCACCGTGCTCTTTCCTGCTGCCGCTAAGCCCTTCCAGATTAGTTCTTACTGTCGGCAGCTCCTCCAGGGTACGTTCCTGCTGCTTCCCAACCTATCGACACTAGTTCTTGCGGCTGTCCAGTCCACGCTCACCTCATCCAACCTCTATCCAGCCTTTGGATACTTGTTCCTGCTACCACCTAGCCCACCACCACTTGTCTAATATTGTTCAGGGCCACCGTAGCCTCTCTCTAGTCTCCTTTCAGCCACCACACAGGCCTCCCGACCCTTCCCTCTTCCTTGTTGCTGACCAGACCTCCAACCTTCTTTCCATCGCTCTCCAACATTTCTGGCACCTCCACCACTTGCTAGCCTTCATCTTCCAGCACTATCGCCAATCTCTTCCGGTCTTGTCAGAACTGCTGCTCTCTCCTAGAGAGGGAGGGTCGTTTATGTGATTTGTGTTACTTCTTTTTTATTTTTCACAACATCGTCGTTGTTCTTTCCGTTTGCATGTCTGCATTGTTTATGTTGAGGAGTCGTCGTTGTAACCTATTTGAATTTCAACAATAATATTTGTATTTTTATTGTGATTTGAGTTAACTCCGATATCAGTTGCTATCAGAACTAGCCCAACCCTAGTTCTATCATAGGGTTCTCTAGCATCTGCCCCTACCTAAGCCACTCCCACCAAAATTTTTCTGTCCTAAAAGCTTTGAGGAATGAGGTCAAAACTCCCTTAACCTAGAGCGATTGACGTTGTAGCTTGCCAGTTGATGGCTGCAAAATCTCCTCAAAGAGGGCAGTCACTTCACGCAAGTATATGGGTTAATGCAATAAACAGTTTGCAAGAGTATCGCATATCTTTCCCACGAGAAAGTGTGTTAAGAAACAAATTTGAAAAGGTGAAGCTACAGTTTACTAATTATTCCAACCTAGTTCGGCGTGATTCAGCGAACAGAAAAGAGAAATCCTAAATCTGCCAGAGTTTGCAGAAAACAAAAGCAGAGGAAAACAATGGTCAAAGTACTTTGCAATTTCTTCAAGATTATTGAGGATTATACATCTATGATTCAGGTGTGACTTCAGGAAAACACATGGCTTTATTTTTTGTACAATTTCTCCTTCGTGGTTGTGGCCAATCGGGGATGATATTTTCTTCTTAAGCATGCCCAGGTCAAAAGAAAAATTGAACTTCCATAAAGATAACTTTCGCTTATCTTTATGGCGTCCCCAATAGTTTTCATATCGCCATTACTAGTTTTATGATCCAAAATAAAACATTCTTATTATAATTGGATCTTGCGGTTAATCTAATCCTTTTGCTAACTTTCAACTGAAGTCGTAGATCCCGATTGATTTTAACACCCTAATTGGCTAGGTTAGGATTAAACGATGGCCAGAAGGTTAACTAACGATATTAAACAATCAAAAGCGCGAAAAAATGTATGAGAAATCGACAACAAAAATCAAACTAGAAAAGCCATCCACAAATCACATAGGCACGAAAATTAATTTAGCTGCTCGTATTTTAAGAGAAAAAAAAATTAAAAATTCAATGGAAATCAAACCTGCAAGAAACATCTTTATCAAATAAAAATAAACTTACAACCCTTTGTCAATCCTCTCTTACAAAAGCAGCATAAATCAATTCTTTCAAACACTTCTCAAACAGTCCAAAAACGTGAGAAGAGAAGAACTCTCTCAAATCCTAGCCTCCTCTTGAAATTCTCTAAAAAAAACTCCCTTAATTCTTCCTTAATGTCCTTTTTAAAGCCTGAATTCGAATTCCTTCCAACAATCGTCAGAATCCCGCACATAAAAACTTCCCAATTGAACTGGATACGATGTCGTGACTATGCTTAAAATCCAAAGGCACAGCTTGTGATAGAGAGGGGGTGATCTTGCCCGAAAGATGGTGTGGCTACGCTGAGAGGTTAGAGCGTCGCACGATCCTGTGGTTACGGTGAGACTATGCCCGCAATCTGGCGTGACTACGTCACCCAGGTGGTGTGGCCACACCAGAACTTGGCATGGTTACATTGGGTTGATTTGTTCCAAAAGTCTCAATTTGCTTCGATTTGCGTGTTAATGCTTATGTAATATGCAAAACACAATTCCAACCTTCCAAAAGTGTAAAATTATGAAATTAAAGGAAGAAATTGCTAGAATTAAAGCATAGAAAATGCAAAAAATTAATGCATGTCAATCCCCTCAAACTCTCATTACTTGCCCCCAAGTAATCTTATACTTAGCTTAGATTTTCAAAGAAAAAAATTACATTTCTTTTATGCAAATTTTAGTCTATTAATAGAGAAAAAGGGAAAAATTTATTGAAGTTGTATGATTTCCACATTCAAGTCAATATTTCATTGAACAATACCATCTTATACTTACCGTGATTTATCTCCCGCTCAAACATGAGAACTTTCTATTATCTAAATTGGTAAGACTATGATCTCCTTTACCCACCAAAATAATTAAGCACTTAATTCTTATTACAACAAAAGTTTTCCCTTAATCTTTCATGCATTTATAAATTTCGTAACATCTTGATAAAAATATAGGTAAACCATTTGACATAAGGATGACTAGAATACCATAATTTTTAGATATGAAAATACTTAACCTCAAGCTTCTTCTTCAAGCCTTCAACATATTTTTTAGCATAGGTTGAATAGAATACCATTTGGCTGTAGATGCTCCTCGTCATCTCCCCCAAACTCTCCCTCTCTAGCACATAGGGCAGTAATCAAGTTAGGGTGGCCTAAACCCACACTTAACTAACTACTCACTATATACCCAATAGACTTATGGATCGACACCAGACATCCACAGAAATGCCTTTCTGAATAAAGAAATTTAGAACGGCCCGCTCCTTTCTCATGTCAGTCAAGCAAGTGGTGGGGAGCATCTTAGCAACTATGAAATAATGCCATGCTCAGGCATTCCTAGTCAAGTGAGTCAAAGGGAAATTTATCAGAACTTCCCTGTCATTTCTAGGATGAGTTCTCCAAGCACCTGTGGAGGTCCTGACTAAACTAATCACTTCCTAGTAATCCGAGGAAGTGAGATAGGAATACCCACAATTCTGAATATCGGGAAGATCGAACACATGATTTCCCTTGCACAAAAACTCTCTTGCTATGGATTCTTTTGCGTTAGCATAGAATTTGAGAACAAGAGCAACTGCGACAAGCTCAGAAAGGTATGTGAAGTTTTCCCACCCCTTACACACAATATCTACCTCCGTGTCCCTTCTTAAAAATAGAAAAACTCGCTCGAGAATGAGCTTTTTCTTCCTCACAAAACTCAAAAACCTTTCTTGAGCGGCGGAGCCCACAAAAGACCTTTTGTCGTAGGATGAGGAACTACCTCGTCCATGCATTTTAGCTGCCATAACAAATAAGATCCAGACAAGAGGAAAACTTCAATGAGGATGGTGAAGGTGATGAAAGAAGCAAAGATCTGTCAACACAAATTTCCTCAAGCAAGGTCGTGAAAAACAACAAGAGAAAAGCTTACCGATGGCTAAGGACACCTGGATCTACCCTCTTATACCCTGATCTACACATCTCTATGAACTCTGACGAAGTGTCGGCGAAAATTCGTTGACACTAGAAAGCTTAGGACAAGAAAGGGAAGGTGCTGCAGCAAAAAAATGAGGAAGATGAAGAGCTGAAGGAGGAAATCGGGAGATTGATGGTCCGTAAATGTTGCGTGAAAACTCTTTTTAAGTGGGGTCAACCGGCGTGGCCACGCTCGATGGGTGGCGTGGTTGCGCTTGTTAAAACGCTTTGCATAGACGACATTGGCGTGGTCACGTTCTATTGTGGCGTGGTCACGCCAAGAGAAGTATGTGTCGCGGGTGAAGACACAACATGACAACGCCACAATTGCGATGTAATTATGCCAACGTCTCTGTTTGGGCGGTGTGGTCACGCCTGATCCAGGTCTAGCTACGTCGAGGGTTGACCAAGTGTGGGCCTTGATTTTGCTCCCCAGACTTTGTCTGACACAACGTCTTACCTCGTAGCCTCGTAAATACGATCCTATGGCCAAGAAAATATTCAGAGTAGATTTCAAAAAGCAAACATACATCAAAATGAAATTCAAAGCAAAATTTTAAAACAAAATAAAAGAAATAAACTCCAAACAACAAATAATACCAGTCCGATGATGTTCGTTCTACTATTTAGGATGATTTTAATCTCAGGACTGCAATAGGACCATTACAATCTCCTTCTAGATAAAGTTTTAATTTTTGCCCATTAGCCTTGAAAATATTGCCAGTCTTACTGTCCTGAATGTCTACATATTCAAATGGGCACACCTTTACTGTAGTGAACGGTCTTGACCACATGGACTTCAACTTTCCTGAAAATAACTTCAATCTTGAAGTGTATAACAAAACCTCTTTTCCAAGATAAATTTTTATTTCCTTAGTTGCTTCTGATTATGCCACTTTTTCATCTTTTCTTAATAAATGCTAGCATTTTCATAGGCTTCTAATCTAATCTATTCCAATTCGTTCAGCTACAACAATCTTTTCGCTGCAACATCTTTCAAATTGTTGTTGCATTCCTTGATTGCCTAGTAAGCTTTATGTTCTGAATCTACTGCCAAGTGATAGACTTCCCAAAAAATCGGTCTATATGGTGACATTCTTATGCGAGTTTTGAAAGCTGTTCTATGAGTCATAATGAATCATCAAACCTAAGGGACCAATCATTTCGACTTGGATTAATGACACGTCTAAAAATTACCTACTTTTTCATATATATTTTATGCTCAATTTTAATGATTTTTAATGATAGTAGACTTTAAAGGAAAATATTTTGCATATTTTTGGCTTCATGTACAAGAAATATACTTTTGAAAAAAATGGAGCAAAAATGGTGCAATTTGGAGTAAAAACGAGCAAGAAAGAAAATTCTGGCTTTGCACATTTTGATGTCTTTTTATGATTAATCTATTTTACATTTCTCACATGTTTTTGAATGAAATTACACTTTAAAGAAATGTTGTTTTCATGTTTATTTTGTTGGTATATCTGTTAGGAACGAAACACAGCTGAAACGGGGCGAAATGGAGCTAAACAGAGCAAAATTATGGAGTTGCTGCATGGTAGCACCTGAGGTGCCAAAATCCAGAGAACTGACGCCTGTGGCGCCAGAGACTATATAAGATGGATTAAGGCGTTCGAGATAAATTTTGAGCGGATTTTGAAGACTCCAAATGATTCAAACGTCCCATGGAGTTATTCAATGCATCTAGACACTTTGACAGCTCTTTAATGAAGGGATATGTCTCTTGAATGAGTGTACATGTCTTTTGGGATTCTAAATGTGTGACTTTTGGGGAGAATTTGGGAGAGATATTAAAATTCTTTTTGAAAGGAGAAAACCCCTAATTAAAAAGGAGAAGTGTCTAAACCATGAGTGTGGCGTGAGAGTAAGAGGAAGGCTTTGGAGAAGAGAGGATTTTCTTTTAGGGTTGTAAGAGGAGAGGGAAGGTGAAAGATT